>NW_014577165.1:530596-535324 GCF_000485595.1 Priapulus caudatus
ATTGTTTTTATTTGCGCAATATTCGAAAACCAAAATGGCGATCATTTAGGCGTAGCGCCATCTCTCGTCAAGACTTCAGACTCAGATCTGAAACATTAATTTTCGCATCGAAACTTATGAATGTATCATTATCAAGAGTATATAATGGGAGATATGCTATATAATGGGAGTTCTCCCATATATACTCTTGCTTTATATATCCCTCCTCCCTCTTCTATCACACCGAAGGTGAGCTACAGTGTCATTGACACTCGCCATGGAAGCATTTTGTGCGCTATGTCGGTCACTGAACATCCGAGAAAGATACCGCCAGACGTATATTTCGTCATTTTCCCCTGTCCTCATGATTGCATCTTCAATACAACTGCTGCGTAATAGACCAAAAACTACCTATATGTAATCTACAATGCAAAACCCGAGTTTCAGGTGCAAAGCGTACATGATGCCTGTAGGCGTACGTGCGTGCCAACGTGAATGCGATTTGATGCGTCACTGCGGCTCTATAGTCAAAAATAACTTCACTCATAAAGGTGGTTACTGAATTTATCATGATTGCCTGTTATCTGCGGATCCACAGCTATCTATGTATAGATCATATATATATCTAATATACACGTATTTATATACACATATACGTATCATAGGCTATCAGGAGCGCGTGAACTGTCTGTATATAATATATGTGCATATTATATGTTGTTTTGTGCATATAGTGTGCTATGTACACATAATTTGTGTTCCTGAGGATATCCGCGATGCTAGAGCTATAAATCTGCTCTGTGACGTGGCGATTATGGTGCGTAGTGCGTATGGACACCACTGAGCTGTATATAATAACAATAATATGATGTGAAGACACCACTGTGCTGTATATAATAACAATAATATAATCCTGGTCACGGCACCAGTTGTAATGTAGCTATGATCGTATAGGTACCAGGTTCGGCTTTTGGCACGGGCAATAAACCTTTAGGTTGGCACGATTAATAGACAGACGTGAAAGAACGTATGAAAAACACAAAGTATAACGTACCACAAATAGTTCTATTGGGTCTCTCATTGAGTAGTACAGAAAATACTATAAACCTCTACGTCTAATGTCACGTACACGTTCGTTTACGTAACTAGACTCAAAGATACCGAATCAACGGAATCTACAGACTCAACTGTCGTTCAATAGAGTTTAACATAGAACACTGTATCTCAATAGAGTTTAAAACATAGAATACTTATCTCAATAGAGTTTAAACATAGAATACTTATCTCAATAGAGTGTAAAACATATATGCACACAGTATACGAAACACGAGACAATGTTAAGATAAAACCATACTGACAAGGCTGCTGGGTGCGACTCTGACTCTCTGTTCGAAAACGTCTCTTTTTATTCTACTTTCACGTAAATTAACCCGCGCTATATCACGTGACTAAAGTCGGTCACACCTTGGTTAGAACTGACCACTGTTGTAACCTAAAGTAACGATGATAAAATCTATTAGTACCTTTGTATTTACCAAAACGTGCAAGTTTCGAACTCGTTCGATTTCCACCGCCTTTTCTTGTAATCTTGGACCAGTTAGTAGCGCCAGCTATCGTCCATAGACTTGCACGTCTCTCGCACAATCTCGTTTGCACCGACAAATTACAAGTTGACACATTTAACCAATCTCGCCACACAATGTTATTTTCATTGTGTTACAATGTGTTCATATCCATTTTTCTATGCTATAGCTGCATAAAATCTTAGTGTTTTTCAAGTTAGTGTAATCAGTGATATATCCGTTGTGAGGTGATACTATATTTCGCAGTTTTTTTTTGGATTGAGCGTTTCTGAGCAAGAATCTCGCAAATATAGCTTTAAGACACCACTGATGTATTATGCTATTATATACAAGCTCAGTGAGACACGGTGAAGCAGAGTGACAGCTGTAACAAATCTGACGTCACTGCGCTACGCTGGGTACTACGTCATCGATTTGGGCGTATTATCTTGACTTTTAAAAACGCAATTACACCGGCGAATGCGCGCTGACTTTCTGGTTCCACCCATCCGAAGGAAAAACCTGCGGCCGTCACATTCAGAGTAGTTCTGTGTGGCGCGTTTTCTCTCGATGATGACAATTACGGCAGGTATTATCAAAATATTCTGACGTCGGGTTAGCACATATTGCGGCTGAAAAACATCTCGATTTCTCGATAGTGGAAACTCGTCCGCGTGTGTAACGAGGCTGCTGGTCGGATAGCGTGGATATATAGAGCTGCCATGTGATTATTTGAGTTTGTGGTGGGGGCGAGGGATCATTAGCCGCGGGATAGATGAAAAATTCGGCGATAATGGGTGATATTAGGCCCGCGGCTGGCAGTGTGTGGTCTCGCAGGTGGTCTCGCGTGTTATTATCATTTAGATAGCATTGCTCGCGCGTTTACGAGGTGGTGGGGAGAGGGAGAGTGTGAGGTTGCTATCACGCGCCTGTATATGATGGCGCGGCTCCGATGCTAGCAAGATTCTAGGCGATGGGATTGATGAGGGTTTCTATTCAGCGCGTTGAAATTTTGTCTGGAATTTCGGAAGAGTATTTTCACGCCATATCAGCCCATTGAGACCTTTCAGGGTTACTGCATGGATTGCCAAGAAAGGATAAACGACTCTACCGATAAGGCTCGTGCGTTCGTGTTCGGGTCGGGTGAAGCGAGACCGTCAATATCCATAATTTAAGCTAAGCGCTCACGGGTGTATACTAATATATTCAAGATGCACTTAACTGTCAAACATTTTAATGCGTAGGTGGGTGGGAGGCAGTAAATATCTGGCGAGTCCTTTAGCAGCTATATCGATTTCGATCTTGAGTAATACGTATCGAAGTGCACACAAATTCACTGGAGATGAACAGTTTGAGAAAAATATTCTGGCGTCATTCTAATAAAAGATGTTGAGCCGCAGTAGGCGTTGCAGTAATTTATCAAACCGACAGCATAACAAATCGTATTCGGGCGAAGTAGGTGCAACACCCAGTTTATCGTGTCGGCGAATGTTGATAAATGGATGCAAGCGTCGATAAGACGCACGAATGAGGCCAAGCCAGCATTTGCCGAGTCATCACTGACCAGTGCTGTATTGTATTGCAACGAATCTGTTTTTATCGGCGCACAAGGGGAAAATAATTACATGAACCCCCAGGGGTCGCTGCGTGCGAACAACTCGATGACAATGCAGCAACAATACTGTTAATGAAACGGCGAGGTCGGTCGGTCGACCGAGTAGCAACAACTTAACGAAGCATTTTGTCGACTGTCGCTCGTTTGCTTGTCTTTTGTGCGACGTCGCTGCGACGGTGGGTGGAACATTAGCAGATTGGTTAGGCCCTTAGTGGGTAGCAACTGGGTATTTAATTAACAAGGATTAACCCGTAAGAGAGCGAGAGAGACAGTATCTATTTGATGCCAGTCGCGGAGCAAGATCCGCCGTCCTTGTAAGAGTAAGAGATGTGAAGTAAGAGATGTGCAGCAAGAGATGTGTAGTAAGAGATGTGTAGTAAGAGATGTGAAGAGCCTGCTGTATAGAGAGTGGAAAGCTGGCTTCGTCGCGCCTTCTTCTTGATCATTCTGTGTTGCCACCAACGTTGTGATTAGTAAATTAGAACGCAATTAATATATTTATCGTCTATCGGCTGTTATTCCGTAATGGATAATTCAATGAACACCACCCCTATCTCGATCACTCTCACACGCATATACACTAGTACACGCGCCCACCCGCACGCACGCGTACACGCATAGAAATCGCAGCCCAATAACCAATAAGGTTATTTGGATTAAAGGATTTAAATTAATATATTTCAGTTGCTAACAATCGTCAACGGGTTATGCGTAACGTGATGATGAAAGCGCTCAAATAATATTAGCTAATGATATTGTTACGCTGATGTATGGCTGATGGTGTTCGTGTGGCGAAATTGACGTTGTGGATGATGGCTGTTCAATACTGTCGGCGTGCATCTAACGGTGACGGACGTTTCGTCTTAAAGCTCTTGTTACTTGTTTTTGCTCGCTTGCACGGAAGTAACGATTGATGAAACAACGCTTGGGTTTGTGTTGCGGAAATAATGGGTGTAACGGGTAGACGTTTACAAACGAAGCTTATTCAACTAGAAGCAAACGTTGAAATTCTATCATAAATTTATTTTTATATTATTTTATTTTTGTTAACAAAAAAGTTGCAGCGATAGGAAGGTTCTTGAAATCATGTAATTACTGGAACGCCCATAAGAAAAGCAAATTTCTTGCTTGCTAGAATCTTGACAACGCGTATAACTGTTCGTGCTGTTTTCGCGGATATGGATGACGAATATGCTATATATGTTGCTGCTGCGGCAAGAGAATAGAATACCCGCCGCACTTGCCCACGCGAGAGATACGTAGGTCGCTTTACTAAAAGGACAAAATATCCTTTCTCGTTGCAGGCCAACATTCAAGCTATCTGTTGTCACTGCGATTTGTCATTACATATATCTATCTATCTATCTATCTATCTATCTATCTATCTATCTATCTATCTATCTATCTATCTATCTATCTATCTATCTATCTATCTGTCTGTCTGTCTGTCTGTCTGTCTGTCTGTCTGTCTGTCTGTCTGTCTCTCTCTCTCTCTCTCGCTCTCTCTCTCTCTCTCTCTCTCTCTCTCTCTCTCTCTCTCTCTCTCTCTCTCTCTCTCTCTCTCTCTCTCTC
>NW_014577165.1:536599-551950 GCF_000485595.1 Priapulus caudatus
GTGGCTGTAGTGAGCGCGGCTAAATTAGCTTGAGCTTGTTTCGTTGATTTGCTATATATATTGAATTTAATAAACATGCTGTTATTAGAAGTTATATGCCTTCTATACTAGCAAATAGCTGATACATGTATATTACAGCAGGATGCTACAGGCGCCGCGCTAGCTAGGTTACCTATACCGATAGCTTTCCCCACCGCCCCACCTAACATCCCCCAAGTTTCTTTCTTCCGCCTCCTTAGCTATTGCATCCTATCTCACCACCTTCTCCACTTCCCCCTCCTGCTACAGTCATCCCCCTTTCGACCTTCCCTATATCTCTCCTCCTTCCTCCTCCCTCCTCCTCCTCCTCCTCCTCCTTCACCTTAGCCTCGATCCCATTAATTTACCCCAATTCCGCCTCCCCTTTTATGCTACAACGCGGCTGCCAAGTATATATAGCGCAATTCCCAAAGATCTTAGTAACGCCTTCTTTGATAACAAAAAACTATAAGTATAGTATTTCTAGAGTTATAACTTTCTATTTCACGCAATTTGTATAGTGCAATTTATGCCATGGCTAACGTTTATTGATGGAATCTGGCACGTTTATTTTTACAACCTCCAACAGTACCTAAACTTTCAGTACTGTTTCGTAATAGGTGCATATATATAGCAGTAGCATAAAGGACCCCCCTTCCCTTATCTACTCCTGATATATATGCCGCAGCAAACGTTGTTTTTAATCAATATAAAAACGTTTAAATTATATGCGTTAGATGTAACGTCATGACTAACGTTTTTAAGGGTCGACAAAGTTTATAAATAACGTTTACTTTCACCACCTCGGAACCTTAGATAAACGTTCACTACTATAGTTATGTAATTAAAGCGTTGCGCAGCTAACGTTTGTTTCTAACCTATATATAACTTTATTTATAACTTTGATGAACGCGCGCGTCTTAGAAGGTTAATTCCAACCAACCAAAATAAAACCAGATCATAACGTTAGGAAACGTTATGTGTTTAGCGGCGGTATATACCCAACATGATGTGGATTCGCGTTAACACCTGATTGGCTATGGGTATGTGCTTCAAAACGACTCGTATCCAGAAACTCTATTAAATATAATGACCGATGATTCTGCCGCTGCCTCATCACTGGCCAATCTTAAACATTGACCATGCAGTATTCAGCGCTTGACAATCTGTCTTGGATCAGTCTCAATTACTTGTTGATCAGTTGGAATTGTTGATCAGTCTCGATTGCTTGTCGATTGCTTAGGATCAGTCTCGATTGCTTGTCGATTGCTTACGATCAGTCTCGATTGCCTGCTCGATTGCTTAGGATCAGTCTCGATTGCTTGTCGATTGCTTAGCGATCAGTTGATTGCTGTCGATTGCTGTAGAGTCAGTTTGTTGCTGTCGATTGCTTATTAAGCAATCGACAGCAATCGATGTGTCGATCGCTTGTGGATTGCTTAAATTTTTGTAAGGGTGTGTGTGTGTGCGTGCGTGCGTGCGTGCGTGCCTGTGCGTGCGTGCGTGTTTGCGTGCGTGCGTGCGCTCGCGCGTGTGCGCGCGCGTGTGCGCGGAGGTGGGCTACCTTATCGGTGTGTCATGATTGAGCCTGTACTACCGAGCACGGATGCAGAACTATCCAGTTAGTTCGTTTATTCGTTGCAGAACTGTTGATAAATGGGTTTTTGTGAAATATTCGGCACTAGATGAAATCGAAAAGATACTTTGCAATCTATATTCCATATAGTGTGAGTAAATTGCTGCATTGATTATCTGCAAATAATTGTAATATTTGCAAAAGGAATCTTGGTGAGCGGTTGTAATGTAATATTCGGCATGAGATGAAATAATGAAGATATTTCTATCAATATTCGACACACTGCGAGTGTGAATGCATTGGGACAATTAAACCTCGTTGTCTCAAACTGCTTTTATATATTGATCGGCTAACCTAACGACGCACGATTGTTCTCACGAAGTCTAAGGGGTAGTAGCTGTAGGCTCACGTATTAATACGTGACTCCGATACTCCTGGTCTCATGATTGTGGCACAGGATATACGAGTTTGGATCGAGAATGCAGAAGTCAGTTGGTGGTGTGGGGTGGGAGACGGATAGCACATCACGTCTATTTGTGCTGATTTGAGATTCGAGTCCCACTGCGATCCCGCTGTCGCGCGAGCGTGGAGCCTCGTCGCGGTTTGCTTATGTAATTAGTTAACCACAACTGTTCTTGTTGAAGTGAGTTCATCTCGCGATGGCTGATCATGTCTACCTCACACGTACAACAGCGCGAGTAGCGTTGCTGGACGTATTCTGTTAGAGAAGCGATAGTAAAAGTAGTAAAAGTCGGAGCGTAGAAGAGAAGAGTTAGAGAAGTGATAGTAACACAGGTGTGGAAGTCTGTGCTCCATGAATGACGTCAGATGGGCAAGAGAAGGCGAGGTAGCCGGAGCTACTTTAGATTGTCACCGCACGCGGCACATCAAAAAAAAGAGTGCATAATAGAGAAGAGTATGACACGTTTTAACAGCGTTTGCATAGTTTCAACGTTGAAATATTCTATCAATATGTGAATAAATATATTTAACTTTACCTTGTTTCGTCTATGATTCTCCTAATCATATGACACCACCAATTTACCTGAAAATCGTATCTGTTCTCAAAAAAGTTATTTGAAATCGACACGCGTTTCGTACAGTTTTCACGCATGGATGCATTTCCACACCAAACTTTGTTATGGATTATGTTCTATTGTCTATGACGTAGCGCTGGGGCCGTAAGGGAATCAGCTGCTAGCTAGCTGGCCGTGAGCACATTTATTTTTAGCACGCTGGAAACGCTGCACGCTGAATACAATCGATGCCTAATATCCCATACGGCCCCAAAGTTCCGTCATAGACAATAGACACTAATCCATAACAAATTTGGTGTGGAACATGCATCCATGCGGGGAAAACTGTACGAAACCGTGTCGTATTCAAATACTTTTTTTGAGAACAGATACTTTTCAAGTAAATTGTTGGTGTCATATGATTAAGGGAGAATCATAGCGAAAACAAGGTAAAGTTGATATATTTATTCACATATGATAGAATATTTACAAGTTGAAAACTATGCAAAACGCTGTTAAAACCGTGTCATACTCTTCTCTATTATGCAATCTTGATCAAACGTAACGCCGCGACAATTACCAGCGCAAGACGGGGATTCAAAACGTAATCGCACCTATTTGTCACACGCCAGACTGCTCTGTCATCGCAATCGTTCTTCTTGTCGTCGTTTCTTTTCCCATTATAGGAAATTAGAGGAGTAGTATTTCCTTCGGTTGGGTGATCTGTGTGGATCTGATGGCGGATTCAAAGAGAAGCCGCTTCACAAAACTAACTATTCACAAAAGTCGCTTGAAATTTCACGATTTTCAAGCGCGATCTTGCCAACGCTAAACCCCAATTGTTTCTAAATTAATATCCAAATTGAATAGGAAAATAGTCGCTTAACGTTGTTTATTGTCTGTAAAGCCGCCTAGGTGCACAAATCCGTTACGTATATGCCCATGCAGTGCATGTGTATGTAGTGTTGGGGCGAGCACGTGTTCGCGGCAACTTGCAGACGCATTGTAAACCTCCAGAGATGCCAACCACTACGATTTATCTGTATTTTATACGAATTTCTATTCCTTTTGCACCACTACGACCAGTTTGTATCAATCTACGAATTTCACTGCGATCGAAAAAAAAAATCGATTTTGTCGATTTATTGTCATTTTTGACCCTCAGAATGCAGGAAATTGCATCTCAGAATCAAAAAAAAATTCTGGGGGTGCATGCCGGACCCCCCTAGAAAACTACGTGACCCTCGAACTACTAATTTGATGGCCAGAAACTACAGATTGCTTCAAATATGTGTTGGCATCTCCGAACTTCGGACGTCGCAGAGCCATAATCACACGGCACGCTCCGTTAGATGTTTGCGAGATGTTGTCTGCGACCAGGTGTCCTCTTTGTTGGCTGTCACGAGCCGCGGTGACAGCGGCGGCTGGGCGCGTTGACAGCTGATTACTACCGAGAATTCGCCGCTTCTCGTCGTCGTCGTCGTCGTCGGCAGAAAAGCGATTCCGAAAACGACTGCCGTTCCGGAATCGCGGATTTGATTTGATCGTAGATTTTTCTTCGTTTCGGCGTGATCGCGTACGGCTCGTGGTTGACGCTGCTGTTACACAGCCAGCGCCGGTGTGGAAGCGGTGTCGGTAGTGTTTGCGGGATATTAAAGCCAAGTACCGTCGTGTTAACCATTACACTTGAGAGCAATACGCTCGTGTTAGCGATGGCGGCCGCTTGTGGCGCGGCGGCGTGTGTTCAGGGGTGGCGGTGCACACAGACGCTTGGCCCGTTTCTATGATCAAAATTTTGGATATAAACATTACGTCTCTTTTTCGTCTATTATTAGTAATAATTCCACGTAAATGCCGTTATAATGTTCTTTTTGCAACACACAGTCTCACCGCACGCAGGCCACTGTGCACAAACTCGCATAAAGATAGAGAGATATACTCTATCTTTCTATGAGTTTGTGCATTGCGTGCGTGCGTGCCTGCGTGCAGTGACATTGTAAGTTGCACGGGGAGCATTTGAACAGCATTTACGTGGCATTAGACGATGGGGAGTACCCAAACACAGACTTTGGTAGTAAATACAATTTGTATTTATTCGCCATTATTTTGGTATCGTAGCGGCTTAAGTGGCTGAGGCGATGCACGTGTGCCACACAGCGATCTGATGCTCCACGCTATCACAAGCGATGTAGGCTTCCACGGTGTCTCAGCGCTAGCTGAGGCCCCTTATTAGATACAAGATTAGTCTCCACATTACTCCGAGCATTAACCTTTTCTCATTGACCGTTGACAGAAACATGGTAAAGTTACGAATGTCGCGTACGTAGTGTATAGAGAGGTTCGGTCGTTAAGACTAATAAGACTAATAATCTAATAAAATAGTTAAGACTAATAATGTGAAGACTAGAGAAAAAAATACTATTTGTTCTGCGCGACGGGCTTCTGGGCATAAGAAAGTAGTTGTAGGTGTGGCTGGTGGTGGTAATTGACTTATCCTCATCGCGTGACTGGCAGCTAGCGCTAGCAAATCAGTGTTGCAGTACGGACATTATATATAAAACGCTGCTTAGTAACGAAGTGCCACGAAGTCGACGAATTTGGGTGCACAGCGCGTAAAAAACACGTGTGTAATCTGGTCTTGCTTGAGCGACCTAGCAATAGTACCGAGGTGGCGTGGTTACCTTATAGCGTGACAGCAGGTCGGTGGCTTTCTCTATCCCGGCATACGTAGGGATATTGGTGCCTGGCTACATGTACGCCGTGGGTGGCTGGTGGGGCCGTGCTAATTCCTTCATCGACTCTTATTGCTCGCTGGAGAGGGAAAACTCCTTAACTGCGCATTATAGGCATTTGGGTGCGGCGTGCCATCGTAAATTTAAAAATGCGAACGGAGGCACGCTTCCTTTGCGTGCGTTAACGCGCGCCGCGCGTTTGTATAATGTATTTTTATGCAAAGTAAATACGGACATCCCTTTTGCATCGTTTTCTATTTTCCGCAGGCAGTGTGAAACATCAAATGAATATTGGCGGGTGTTTGCATCTTTGTTCGGCGAGAAACGAATAAATATGCGCGGAAGACTTTTATTACAGAGTCAATACCGAAATTGGCTTTCTCGTGATCCGAAATGTGAAATCATGAATTATTCGTGGCGCCAAATGTCAATAAGAGACTCGGCGGAAGATTTGTAGGGCTGCTATACTAGTGGGATTGTGTGTGCTCGCGAGATAGCTGCGTAGTAATGATATACATCCGATTAGCTTGCTGCCGAAACACTTCCATCGCCCTGAAGGGAGTCTTTTCACGCCTCGCCTGATTGAAAATGCTGAGCTTAAAAGAATAATAGGCCATTGATATGCCAAGTTAACGATGCTACGTAACTGGCACCTTGTGTAGTAATAAGTACATTACCTTATAAGAGAATTATTACTCAATACGAGAAACACCCAGAGATACATTCTACTAGCTCATTAGTCGTTATAAGCATCCCGGGACAAACAATTCTCTGCTCAACACCCGCGAGCAACATGTGACGTCACCTAACCGAATCGAGGCTATTTTGCTTGCAACCAATTTAGCGTTGGCGTCAGATTACCCAGATTTACGGATTTCAATTAGACATTTCTTAGTAATAGCAGTGCTATGGACAAACTAATACGCGTCTGCTATAAGGTAATGTACTTATTGACTACAGAAGTGCCAGTTACTGTAGCATTCGTCAACTTTGCATAATCAATAGGCCTATTATGCCTTAAGATGAGCAGCAGGCAGAGCGAAGAGAAGAGAAGAGAAACTACATCTGTTGTCGTCCACGCAGACGACACTCACTTCATTCGGGCAGTATTGCAGACGCGGTGCACGCCCGTGACGTCACTCACCTGAAATCCCCAAATTGCCTTTATTGTATAGGCGTTCGTTCTATAGAGTTACTTTACTATATAACTGTAATTCACTGAATGCGCACACAAAAGCGTTCCTTATAGATAGAATGTTGTTTTATACAGGTGTCTAGTATGATATGTCTATAGCTGCTGCGTCGGTGGAAAACTGTACGATGAGAGTGATATGGTCGGACGCGGGGATACTGTTGACCTGCTAATATTAAACCTGTGTATAGGTCACTAAAGGACACCACCTGGTGTGCTCTTAATAACAGGAGTCCGTTGTATAGAGGTGTCGGCTAGCACACGGTTTTACTCTACTACTATCACCATGTGCGAGTCTGTCGCCAAGCGAATTCTGTGATCGTGTTATGATATACCAAATATACATAACGAACGCATGCACGGCCCAATAAAAGCTTTACAGCGACGCACGATTTTAATAGAATTGCCAACGATGTTTTTGTGAGATCGCCTTTGATGATGTTGTTCGGTCTCCTAGATGCATCATTTGTAAGATCTGTGTGCCAGTATCTACGAAAAATAGGCTTCCGATAAGACATAAAAATGCGGACTAAGTCGCGGGCAGCTGTAGAATTTGGGCTGGCTGGTGAATGAAATTCTATTGCGATGATGTAGATGTTTTCGAGTTTAACATTTTGCTAACTTTAATCTCACTATGTCGTGGAAACTAAATCCTACTCGACATACGTTTTAGTCTGAGAGTACAAACAAAGTAACGATTTTTTTGCGAGCGAAATACCGTATCGTCGGCTTACAACATAAGTTAATCATGTACATAAGCCGCGCTAGCGTTTGTATCGGCTAAATCTTCCAGACACATCTAATACACTAACATTAAATCAACTTGCTTCGCATTGTTTGTCTGGCAGTTCAATTCTAGTCGTGAAGAGTAATAGAACTTGCGCTAGCGCCTGATGAAAGGAATGAGTTTAAGTGGCGACAAATGCACTCGCGAGGGAAATATCAATATTAAAAACGGCCAATATATGCGTATCGTGTGCGTCTCTGCTGAAACAACATATCTCGATGCTCCTTCTCGTTATCTAGCCACCTCCGCCATGCATAAGTAGCGGCGGGCGCGTGACTAATGAAAGGGCCGTCGTGGGTAAATACCCGCGTTGTTGATCTGGCGTAATATTTCTCGCAGCCTGGCCATCCGGCTAGGAAACGCAAGCCGACTTCGTCAACACGCACGGCGCGGGCTTCTCACCTGCTGCTGCTGATGCGGTTGAGGCGGCCGCCCTCTCTCGTGCGCCAGCTCGATCCGTTTACACGCCTCATCTCGCCTGGCTTACCTTCGCTTATCGACTCGGAAAGCTCAGACAACCAGACGATATTGCTTGTCGTTGGCTGAGCGCGTGAGGAAACTGGAGAACCCCTACACAGCGGGTCAGCTAGTTCAGCTTCCTCACCTGCGTGAGAAGCTTTCGACTGGCTTCATAGAAGCGACTGATTCGAATCTCGCTATTCTGCTTGAACAGTGACAGAAGCAACTCGCTTTTCGGGCGGCATTGCAGCGGCAACTTCTTAAAGCTCGTTTCCTACTCGTGTGCATCAGCGTGCCTTGACCCCCTTCACTGCTCGCATCGCGCAAAGGATAATGTTTAATCCATCCCCGCCTAAATTGCCACGGCCGACTGCTTGAGCTACTTCTATACCTCGTGCGGCGGTACTGACGCACGACTATGCGGATCCGGGTTTGCGGTGATTCGGTTGCGCAGGGTAACTGCGCCGCTGGCATGGGCGCTGAAATCACGTAAGTAAAATTTACGCGTCAATGTCGAATGAAGGCGCGATCCGGAATTCGAAGTTTCGTTTTGACTATCGAGTGACGCAGAAATCCTCTAAAATGAGAATTGAAAGACCCGCGCGAAGAACGAGGCGCTGGGCGAGCGAGAGAGGTTTCGCGCGAAGACTAGCGGCAAATTTCGTATTCGTTCCAAATAACCAACGTCGAATGCTGAACAGGAGCAGTTTTGTGTTAGCTTTATCAAAGCCGCCCGCGTCGTGAATCCGCTCGTTTTAGCTCAAAGCGAGAAGATTGGTCCGACGTCGGTGATTTCGAGCACTCGCCGATGCGTTTTCGCATTCAATCAAGCCACAATTGGATTTTAAAGCTGATGATTCGCTCCCGTTTGCGGAAGGAAAGCGTGAGCGGTTCGGGCGCGCACGTGCTGCCATCCGCTGCTGTCCTCGCTGTTGTCTGTGTGTGTGTGTGTGTGTGTGTGTGCGTGGCGTGCGTGCGTGGGTGCGTGCGTGCGTGGCGTGGATGTGTGTGTGTGTGTGGTGTGTGTGGTGTGTGTGTGTGTGTGTGTGTGTGTGGTGTGGGTGTGTGTGCGCGCGCGGCGTGCGTGCGTGTGTTGTGTGTTGTGTGGTGGGGGGTGTGTGGTGTGTGTGTGTGTGTGTGTGTGTGTGTACCGCGCGTGCGCTTGCTTGTCTTCATGCAATGGGTTAAACCTGCGGTTCGTTTGTGTTACTTTGTTATCATTAAAAACTAATAAGACTAATAATCTAATAAAATAGTTAAGACTAATAATGTTAAGACTAATGTAATTAAGACTAAGAAAAAAATACTATTTTGTTTCTGCCGACGGGCTTCTGGGCTATAATAAGAGTATGTTGTAGGTGTGGCTGGTGGTGTGGTAATTGACTTATCCTCATCGCGTGACTGGCAGCTAGCGCTAGCAAATCAGTGTTGCAGTACGGACATTATATAAAAACGCTGCTTAGTAACGAAGTGCCACGAAGTCGACGAATTTGGAGTGCACGCGCGTAAAAAACACGTGTGTAATCTGGTCTTGCTTGAGCGACCTAGCAATAGTATTCGAGGTGGCGTGCTTGCCTATATAGCTGTGACAGGCAGGTCGGTTGGCTTTCTCTATCCCGGCATACGTAGGGATATCTGGTGCCTGGGCTACAAGGTACGCCGTGGGTGTGGCTGGTGCCGTGCTAATTCCTTCATCGACTCTTATTGCTCGCTGGAGAGGGAAAACTCCCTTAACTGTGCATTATATAGGCATTTGGGTGCGGCGTGCACTCGTAAATTTAAAAATGCGAACGGAGGCACGTTCCTTTGCGTGCGTTAACGCGCGCGCGCGTTTGTATAATGTATTTTTATATTGAAAAGTAAATACGGACATCCCTTTTGCATCGTTTTCTATTTTCGCAGCAGTGTGAAACCATCAAATGAATATTGGCGGGTGTTTGCATCTTTGTTCGGGCGAGAAACGAATAAATATGCCGGAAGACTTTTATTACAGAGTCAATACCGAAATTGGCTTTCTCGTGATCTCGAAATGTGAAATCATGAATTATTCGTGCGCCAAATGTCAATATAGAGACTCGGCGGAAGATTTGTAGGGCTGCTATACTAGTGGGATTCGTGTGTGCTCGCGAGGATAGCTGCGTAGTAATATGATATATATCCGATTAGCTTGCTGCCGAAACACTTCCATCGCCCTGAGGGAGTCTTTTCACGCTCGCCTGATTGAAAATGCTGAGCTTAAAAGAATAATAGGCCCATTGATTATGCAAAGTTAACGAATGCTACAGTAACTGGCACCTTGTGTAGTTAATAAGTACATTACCTTATAGAGAATTATTACTCAATACCGAGAATACACCCAGAGATACATTCTACTAGCTCATTAGTCGTTATAAGCATCCCGGGACAAACAATTCTCTGCTCAACACCCGCGTAGCAACATGTGACGTCACCTAACCTTATTCGAGGCTATTTTGCTTGCATGCACCAATTTAGCGTTGGCGTCAGATTACCAGATTTACGGATTTCAATTAGACATTTCTTAGTAATTAGCAGTGCTATTGGACAAACTAATACGCGTCTGGCTATAAGGTAATGTACTTATTGACTACAGAAAGTGCCAGTTACTGTAGCCTTCGTCAACTTTGCATAATCAATAGGCCTATTATGCCTTTAAGATGAGCAGCAGGCAGAGCGAAGAGAAGAGAAAAGCGAAGAGAAGAAAAACCTATCATCTGTTGACGTCCACGCAGACGACACTCACTCATTCGGGCAGATATTGCAGACGCGGTGCACGCCCGTGACGTCACTCACCTGAAATCCCCCAAATTGCCTTTATTGTATAGGCGTTCGTTCTATAGAGGTTACTTTACTATATAACTGTAATTTACTGAATGCGCACCAAAAGCGTTCCTTATAGATAGAATGTTGTTTTATACAGGTGTCTAGTATGATATGTCTATAGCTGCTGCGTCGGTGGAAAACTGTACGATGAGAGTGATATGGTCGGACGCTGGGATACTGTTGTTCCTGCCTAATATTAAACCTGTGTATAAGGCTCACTAAAGGACACCACCTGGTGTGTTCTTTATAGACAGGAGTCCGTTGTATAGAGGTGTCGGCTAGCACAGGTTTTACTCTACTACTATCACCATGTGCGAGTCTGTCGCCAAGCGAATTCTGTGATCGTGTTATGATATACCGAATATACATTAACGAACGCATGCACGGCCACAATAAAAGCTTTTACAGCGGCGCACGATTTTAATAGAATTGCCAACGATGTTTTTGTGAGATCCGGCTTTGATGATGTTGTTCGGCTCCTAGATGCATCATTTGTAAGATCTTGTGTGCCAGTATCTACGAAAAAATATAGGCTTCCGAATAAGACATCAAATGCGGACTAAGTCGCGGGCAGCTGTAGAATTTGGGCTGGCTGGTGAATGAAATTTGTATTGCGATGATGTAGATGTTTTCGAGTTTAACATTTTGCTAACTTTAATCTCACTATGTCGTGGAAACTAAATCCTACTCGACGTTTTAGTCTGAAGAGTACAAACAAAGTAACGAGTTTTTTTGCGAGCGAAATACCGTATCGTCGGCTTACAACATAAGTTAATCATGTACATAAGCCCGCTAGCGTTGTTTGATATCGGCTAAATCATTCCAGACACATCTAATACACTAACATTAAATCAACTTGCTTCGCATTAGTTTGTCTGGCAGTTCAATTCTAGTCAGTGAACGAGTGATAGAACTTGCGCTAGCGCCCTGATGAAAGGAATGAGTATTTAAGTGGCGACAAATGCACTCGCGATGGAAATATCAATATTGTAAAACGGCCAATATATGCGTATCGTGTGCGTCTCTGCTGAAACAACATATTCTCGATGCTCTCTTCTCGTTATCTAAGCCACCTCCGCCATGCATAATGTAGCGGCGGACGCGTGACTATATGAAAGGGCCGTCGTGGGTAAATAACCGCGTTGTTGATCCTGGCGTAATATTTCTCGCAGCCTGGCCATCCGGCTAGGAAACCAAAGCCGACTTGCGTCAACACGCACGCGCGGGCTTCTCACCTGCTGCTGCTGATGCGGTTGATGGCGGCCGGCCTCTCTCGTGCGCCAGCTCGATCCGTTTACACGCCTCATCTCGCCTGGCTTACCTTCGCTTATCGACTCGGAAAGCTCAGACAAACAAGACGATATTGCTTGTCGTTGCTGGAGCGCGTGTGGAAACTGGAGAACCCCTACACAGCGGGGTCAGCTAAGTTCAGCTTCCTCACCTGCGTGAGAAGCTTTTCGACTGGCTTCATAGAAGCGACTGATTGCAATCTCGCTATTCTGCTTGAACAGTGACAGAAGCAACTCGCTTTTCCGGGCGGCATTGCAGCGGCAACTTCTTAAAGCTCGTTTCCTACTCGTGTGGCATCAGCTGCTGCTTGACCCCCTTCACTGCTCGCATCGCAAAGGATAATGTTTAATCCATCCCCGCCTAAATTGCACGGCCGACTGCTTGAGCTACTTCTATACCTCGTGCAGCGGTACTGACGCACGACTATGCGGATCCGGGTTTGCGGTGATTCGGTTGCGCAGGGTAACTCGGCCGCTGGCATGGGCGCTGAAATCACGTAAGTAAAATTTACGCGTCAATGTCGAATGAAGGCCGGATCCGGAATTCGAAGTTTCGTTTTGACTATCGAGTGACGCAGAAATCCTCTAAAATGAGAATTGAAAGACCCGCGCGAAGAACGAGGCGCTGGTCGAGCGAGAGAGAGTTTCGCGCGAAGACTACGGCAAATTTCGTATTCGTTCCAAATCAACGTCGAATGCTGAACAGGAGCAGTTCTTTGTGTTAGCTTTATCAAAGCCGCCCGCTCGTGAATCCGCTCGTTTAGCTTCAAAGCGAGAATGATTGGTCCGACGTCGGTGATTTCGAGCACTCGCCGATGCGTTTTCGCATTCAATCAAGCCACAATTGGATTTTAAATGCTGATGATTCGCTCCCGATTTGCGGAAGGAAAAGCGTTTGGGAGTCGACCCGGTTCGGGGCGCGCACCTCGCCATCCGCTGCTGTCCTCGCATGTTCGTCTGATGTGTGTGTAGTGTGTGTTGTCGCGTGCGTCGCGTGCTGTGACGTGCGTGCTGTGCGTGCGCTGGCGTTATGTGTGTGTGTGTGTGGTGTGTGTGTGTGTGTGTGTGTATGTTGCTGTGCGTGGTTACGCGCTTCGCTGCTTGCTCTTCAATGTTCAATGGCGCTAAACTGCGGCGTTCTTGTTGTTACTGACTTGTATCATCTAATAAATAATTAACGTCATTAATAAAATAGGTATAACGTCATTAATAAATAGTAACGTCATTAATAAAATAGGTTTAACGTCATTAAATAAATACGTTAACGCTCTATTTCGCAGGTTATCGCAATAGACGTTATTTAGCGCAAGCGTCGGTCCAGACTTGTTTCAATTGCGCTTAACGCGTGCGGACGGCACAAAGAGGGCTCGTGTACGATCGCGAGTTGTTAGCTCTCGGCGACGTGCTCCCACCGCATCGTTAACTAACAACTTTCTGCTAGCTAGAATAAGAGCGAAGTAAAGTGGATTTTTGTTCATGCTGATCGATACCTTTGGATAATAAGGAATCGAGTGACAAAGAAGTACGAAAGGACGAGAGGGGTTTGCAAAGAAATCAAGTGATTACGACTAAGCACTGGCTTTCCATATCGAGAGCTACGAAAAAATAAGCATGGAAGAAATTGTGGAATGAAAGGGGGGAATTTTAAGTTGAGAGATGTTAGGGTGTCCGATAGTGAGGTCGGGGAGGGACGAGAGCGCAGAGTCGAAGGGAGCGCATGTCGCCATGATAGATTTTGAAAGAGAGAGAGAGAGAGAGGATGAGAAAGAGAGAGAGAGAGGATGAGAAAGAGAGAGAGAGAGAGAAGCGATAAGAGAAAGAGGAAAGAGAGAGAGAGAGAGAGATAGAGAGAAAGAGAGAAAGAGAGAGAGAGAGTGAGAACAGCGAGTAGGAGGAGGGACGCAAAATATGGCGAGAAATATGGATGGGAGCAAGCGACAGAACGTTCCTATTCATAGACGTCTACACCGATCACTCGCCGTTCATCTGACATCCGATTTCTCACACAATTAGAGAGGTGTGCGTCTACTACCCGTGCCAGATGATGTAATGTAGTTATCTGTCACCCTTCTCCATCGCTGCCGTTCATTTCTCAGTCGGTAGCCCAGCCTACTCGTCTCGTATTTGCATCGATGTGACATTTGCCGACTGCGCCCCGAATGGCACTGCGGAATTTGGAGTTATATATAGCGGCTCTGTCAGTCAGATAGGAAGTTATGAGCAGCAGCGGGAGAACTGCTGTAAAGGTTTTGCCACTCAGCTAATAGCACGCGGCTGACGCGTAGCGTTTACGTCGCTATAGCAATGCGAACTGGACCGAGGACCCCATCCGATTCTATATCGTACGAGAATGCGAACTTCCGACAGAGTTGTGGCTTCTGTCGTTGTTGCAAAACGCGGCGTGGTGAGGAAGCGACCCAGGTTTGGAGATTGTTTTCTTTTTACGAAGTTTATTTCGCCGTGTAACTATATGCGCGTCCGTTGTGGTCACGTCAATGGCTTCACGTCAGGTGTCTGTCGAAAACGACGTTGGTGTCTGCTTGCGAATTTCGCCCGCGACCCGGGGTATAGACTACTTGGTGACAGTCGGGTGTCACTATCGGCTTATCAGACAGACAGTTCGACAGTTAATTTCTCTTGACGGGGATTAAGTCGTTAGTGAGCGGGTTTGACGTCATGTAATGCGCTCGTACGTACGTATCGGTTTATAGGGTGTAACGAGCCATCGCTCGTTGGTAAATGATTACATTGACAAGTTACGTTGTGTGCGTGCGTGCGTGCGTGCGTGTGTGTGTGTGAGTGCGTGCGTGTGTGTGTGTGTGTGTGTGGGGGGGTGTGTGTGTGTGTGTGTATGTGTGTGTGCGTGTGTACGCGCGTGCGCTTGGCTTGTCTTCATGTCAATGGGCTAAACTGCGCGGTTCGTTTGTGTTACTTTGTTATTCATTAATAAATAGGTTAACGTCATTTCGCAGGTGATCGCAATGACGTTATTTAGCGCAGCGTCGGTCGCAGACTTGTTTGCATTGGCTACGCGTGCGGACGGACAAGAGAGGGGGCGTGTACGATCGCGAGTTGGTAGGTTTCTCGGCGACGTGCTCCCCACAGGCCTCGTTAACTAACAACTTTCTGCTAGCTAGAATAGAGGCGAAGTAAAGTGGATTTTGTTATGCTGATGCGTACTTTGGATAATTAAGGCGTGCGAGTGACAAAGGAAGTGACGGAAGGCGGAGAGGGAGTGTTTGCAAAGAAATGCAAGTGAGTTACGACTAGCACTGGCTTTCCATAGAGAGGACGAACAGGAAGAAATTGTGGATGGAGAAGGGGGAGGGAGATTGTAAGTGAGGGATGTTTAGGGTGTCGATAGTGGGAGGGTGCGGGGGAGGGACGAGAGCGCAGAGCGAGGGAGAGCGCTGTCGCATGATAGATTTTGAAAGAGAGAGA
>NW_014577165.1:554558-555627 GCF_000485595.1 Priapulus caudatus
CGTGCGTGCGTGCGTGCGTGCGTGCGTGTGTGTGTGTGTGTGAGTGCGTACGTGCGCGCGCGTACATGCGTGTGAGCGTGCGTGCTTGCGTATACGTGTGCGAGCGTGTGTGTACGAGCGCGTACATCGTGCCTGCACGCGCGTATGCGACAGTGCATGCGTTTTTCCGTCATACATGGGAATCTGTGAAAGCAGAGCTCAATCGCTAATCGTCACGACATTTGACGTTCTTGACGTTCTTTAGCCAGCTTCCGAGTGCTCCCTGTAACGTATTTTTCGTTTTTTCTCTCGTTTTTAGCTCACATTGTCAAGATGAGCTATATTGCCATGGGGCGTTGTCCGTCGCACGTCCGTCCGTCCGTCCGTCCGTCCGTCCGTCCGTCCGTCCGTCCGTCCGTCCGTCCGTCCGTCCGTCCGTCAACATTTGGCTACGGTCAACGATAACTTGAGAACTGTTTGACCCACAAGTTTCAAATTGCATTCAGTTGTTGCTCCTATGGGAGAGATTTGCACGTCCTATTTTGGAGCACGCCAGACGACCTACTTTCGAGCCACGTCCACTTTTTGGCAAAAATGAAAATGGCCATCTAGATTCATTCGATTTTGTTAAATTTACCTACCTAACTACCTACTTAATCATACCTACGTGTAATATTGTGTTTTAGATTCTTCGTTACAGTAATTTGACTGGAATATTTTATTGCTTTTATTTGCGAAGTATTCGAAAACAAAAATGGCGATCATTTAGACGTAGCGCCATCTCTCGCCCAGATTTCAGACGTTCAGATCTGAAACATTTATTTTCGCATCAAAACTAACCCTGAAACATAACAGTGAAATTTTTATCAATATAAAACAGCTAGGGAATAAGGACATTTGATCACATTTCGGTCCATCATAAATGAAACACTTACCAAATTGTTAATATCATTGACCTCTTCTATCCCACCCAAGGTGAGCTATAGTGTCATTGACACTTTCATTTAATGTGTATTTCTTTTTTTATGGGTTTTCTTGTTTGTTTGTTTGTTTGTTTGTTGTTTTGTTGTTGACGTTTGTTTGATTTTTG
>NW_014577165.1:555637-556842 GCF_000485595.1 Priapulus caudatus
CAGAGCTAGACCCGTAATTGTTAGGATGATTTAGCGTCTATATATATTAGAAGACGAATAAAACAAAAACATTAACCAGTAATTAGTTTACTAGTTTACCGAATTACTTCACGGATATTTTGCGTGTACTCTCGTGACAGGTCTTTTTTTCCAGTTCATGTTGAATTGGACTTATCTCACAAAAATGAAAAAAGACTCACAAAACAACGGCTTTTGATAAACCAAATAATATACGTCAGACAATGACTGAGTTTATCGTTGTTTGGGGGTAAATTTACTCCCTTATACGCATTTTTTAGTTTATTTCAATTCCAGCCTAGCTCGTTTCCATGCCGAATTGAATGGGGTTGTAATAAAACCCGTTTTTAATCAACTTCCCCTACAGAGACTTTCAGAGACTTTTGATATGTTATAGAGGACATGTTCCTGAGTACGAAACCGTTGAAACCCCTTCTTTTGCAATTAGTCCCAGGTTGAGCCTTTTTTTCTCATAAAATGCCTGGACTATAGTGTCAATATGTAATTCAGTTGTTATACGACAGCACCGTTGTCTTACTTTCTCTCGAAAAGGTTTCCGTGACGAACTTTGAATTGCCGTGGGCGGCATACGATCTGGGTTGTCTCAGATGGTAAATTATATCAAGAGCGCATTAACCCCGGGGTTAATGCGCTCTTGATTATATTAATTGGTCTACAATATGGTAATTAAATGCGCGTTATATGTAACTAGCCGAGGAGTTATTGTTTATGTACTCTTATGTCACCGCGAAATTTCACGCAAGCATATTCAAATGTGTTTCTATCACTCGATGTCACCACATGGATGTCACTGTGCACAGTCAGAGTGTCAGAAGTCAGAAGAGTTAGAGACGCTAGAAGACGAGACGTTGTATTTTGTAGAGGCGTATTTAAACGGTGGGTAGAATAGTTCTGCAATATAGAGTACGTTAAAGATTAAAACCTTGGCATAAATATAATTCGTGTTCATTTACTATCGTTTCAGTAAATAAAGTCAGTATTCAGCTACTCGTGTCTTGTTGTGGGAACTGCTAATCATGTGCCTGTGTTGTGTATCAGTCATGTTTGTCGGTGTGCGAGTGATTGAACACAGGTGAACACTGCCGCAGGTGAACACTGCCGCAGGTGAACACTGCCGCTGGTGAACACTGCCGCAGGTGAAGGCGGCCGCAGGTGAACACTGCCGC
>NW_014577165.1:557407-568903 GCF_000485595.1 Priapulus caudatus
TATAGCGACTCCTGCAAGCTCCTGTGACACACCGTGCAGACAGAGGCAAAGTGAAATGAACAAGTGGTGTCGGATAAAAATACAGAGCTAGACCCGTAATTGTTAGGATGATTTAGCGTATATACCCTTTGATAAATATTAGAAGACGAATAAAACAAAAACATTAACCAGTAATTAGTTTACTAGTTTACCGAATTACTTCACGGATATTTTGCGTGTACTCTCGTGACAGGTCTTTTTTTCCAGTTCATGTTGAATTGGACTTATCTCACAAAAATGAAAAAAGACTCACAAAACAACGGCTTTTGATAAACCAGATAATATACGTCAGACAATGACTGAGTTTATCGTTGTTTGGGGGTAAATTTACTCCCTTATACGCATTTTTTAGTTTATTTCAATTCCAGCCTAGCTCGTTTCCATGCCGAATTGAATGGGGTTGTAATAAAACCCGTTTTTAATCAACTTCCCCTACAGAGACTTTCAGAGACTTTTGATATGTTATAGAGGACATGTTCCTGAGTACGAAACCGTTGAAAAACCTTCTTTTGCAATTAGTCCCAGGTTGAGCCTTTTTTTCTCATAAAATGCCTGGACTATAGTGTCAATATGTAATTCAGTTGTTATACGACAGCACCGTTGTCTTACTTTCTCTCGAAAAGGTTTCCGTGACGAACTTTGAATTGCCGTGGGCGGCATACGATCTGGGTTGTCTCAGATGGTAAATTATATCAAGAGCGCATTAACCCCGGGGTTAATGCGCTCTTGATTATATTAATTGGTCTACAATATGGTAATTAAATGCGCGTTATATGTAACTAGCCGAGGAGTTATTGTTTATGTACTCTTATGTCACCGCGTAATTTCACACAAGCATATTCAAATGTGTTTCTATCACTCGATGTCACCACATGGATGTCACTGTGCACAGTCAGAGTGTCAGAAGTCAGAAGAGTTAGAGACGCTAGAAGACGAGACGTTGTATTTTGTAGAGGCGTATTTAAACGGTGGGTAGAATAGTTCTGCAATATAGAGTACGTTAAAGATTAAAACCTTGGCATAAATATAATTCGTGTTCATTTACTATCGTTTCAGTAAATAAAGTCAGTATTCAGCTACTCGTGTCTTGTTGTGGGAACTGCTAATCATGTGCCTGCGTTGTGTATCAGTCATGTTTGTCGGTGTGCGAGTGATTGAACACAGGTGAACACTGCCGCAGGTGAACACTGTCGCAGGTGAACACTGCGCATGTGAACACTGCCGCAGGTGAACACTGCCGCTGGGGAACACTGCCGCTGGTGAACACTGCCGCAGGTGAGCACTGCCGCAGGTGAACACTGCCGCTGGTGAACACTGCCGCTGGTGAACACTGCCGCAGGTGAACACTGCCACAGGTGAACACTACCGCTGGTGAACACTGCCGCAGGTGAAGGCGACCGAGTATTCACCCGAGGGAAATTTCAGCACCACCGGCCGTCCATGCGACGACAACTTGCGACGGAAAACAATTTCCGCCCCGCCGTGTGCGTAATTTTAATGAAGTAACGAATATTATATCGTGCGTGCAATGTAGGCAGGGCAGACGGAAATGTTTGTTTCGCCAGTCGAGCTTCTGCGATGGACAGACATTATGTCCGGTATTACAGAGTTCAGCGTGGCAGCGAGCGTCGTCACGTTTCGAGTGGAATGTTTACTCGTTCAAGGGCAAGTGGACAAACGAGGGTTTACTGCGCAGTCGCACGAGTGCATGGCGTCGCTACCATCCACATTCACGTCAGAAACAGCCGAGGCGAACTATGATTGCTCAGTACCGCTTGCTAGGCTACGCGTTAAACGGTTGTGCAGCAGTATGTTCCGCCTGTGCAAAGCTAGGTGTATGTTCCTCGATGTGTATGTTCTTCTATGTACAGCTAGGACTAAGGTGTATGTTCCTCGATGTGTATGTTCTTCTATTTACAGTTAGGTGTGTTCATCTTCGTGCATGTTCTTCTATGTGCAGTTAATTGTATGTTCCACTGCGTATAGTTACGTGCCAATGCCTGTATGTTCGTTCCCCTGCATGTAACTAGGCGTGTGTGTTACCCTACTTGTATGTTTGCCCTGCGCGTATGCTAAGCTTATAGGCGAGTGTTCCCCTGCATGCGTGTATCGCTTGCAGTGTCTGCCAATGTCTATCAATCGCTTGTTTCCCGCTTACATGAGATCCATGCCTGATTGCGTGTTGCTGACTCGTGTGCGTGCGTGCGTGCGTGCGTGGGTGAGTGCGTGCGTGCGTGCATGCGTGCGTGCGTGCGGGTGGGTTGGTGCGTGTACGCGCGCGCCTGTGTGCGTATGCATGTGCATATGTGTGCGTGTCTCTGTGCTTGCGTGCGTTTGTGCAGCTGGCGTACGTGCGTGTGTGTGTGCGTGCGTGCGTGTGTGCGTGCTCGCGTGCGTGTGGGTGTAGGCCTACGTGCGTGAAATAGCGATTCACGGCACCACACGCCGCGGCCGGCCGGCTAGACCGTAAATAATATGTGATTGGACCATTGTCGCGTTGACTGACAGTCACGCTAGAGGGCGCTGCGTATGGGACACTGGTGCTCGCACGCGCGTGATAAAGTGGCGTGTTTACGCGCCCGTGCCATCCTTCACGGGAAGGGGGGGGGGCGGCGGGACGGTCGCACGAGACCGTTTTACCCGCGCCCGACAATACTCGTGTTAATTGCGTATCGTTCGTAATTACGTGTAATAATCGTTGCGTTCCTGTCCGAAAAACCGACATTCACAAAGGCCGGTAGCCTCTCGGGGCGTGCTCCCATTATCGATGTCGATGCCTATGTGTGTACGTACGTCTAGCAGTACTGCATGTCACGATTTTTTTATTCTAGTCTCTCTATTTGGCTACTGCGTCGGTGCGTGCTCGCGCGAGAAGGCACGCGCATGCGCAGTGACGCGGGTAAATTGAGATGTTGATGCGGCTTTGCGAAAATTCCGGTTAAAGTTAATTTTATCCCTATAAGCTAGACGAGCGCGCGCGCAAATAGACTGAGAAATAATAATCGGTTGATTTCCAGCGTAATTACATAATTAGTGGACGGACGACTCGGAAAAGCGCATTAGTAGATTAAATTATTTCAGTGTACTGTGACAAATTTTTGGTTTTAATAACCAGTCATAATTTGCCTGCAATATCTATAGTTAGTACGTAGTCGAGTAGAAAAGCAATAGTTATAAAAAATTGTTTGAAATTACCAATCAAGTTTCATAATCCTGCATGCTGCGGTGAAGTGTGGAGGGATAGAGTCATCAGGCATGCAGCTTATCGCGTTAAGCTATGAAGTGAGGTACAGCTAGTTTCGACTTATGGCAGTCGTCATCAGGCTCTTCTATAACCCCATCAAAGCAGAAGAACGTTGCTCTCGACCAACATTGGTTATCTCCTACTTGTCTGTGCGCAGTTACTCGCGTCCTTGCTTGGCGGCGGGTGTGTTATTCCAGGTCGTATATGCGAATTAGACGATAAACTCGAAGAAATATGCTATAAGCAAACAACTACTGATCATCTTGGTCGGATTTCATGACCATGACTATCAAGTGTATTTGATGTTGTTTTTTTAAATCCAAGTCGATCGATCACTGTACGTGGATTTATCTTGAAAAATAACGTTAGTTTTAATTGCGGATTGTGAGACTAGCTGGTTGTTCATTGGCGGAGTTATGGCCCTCGCCTTTCAGTTGTCACCTTTGTAGCGTGGAATATAATATGTTCGTAGACAGTAGTACGCAACGGAAACGCAAAACAAAATGTATAAACGGTAAACAACTTATAGCTTTATTGTGAACACAGGTAAAATAATACACATACCAGCTCAGCTTCCCGTGGACGTCTTCCTTGTACCCGAAACTCTGTCCTTTTATCTGTCTCTGTTCCCCCCTCGACCTGTCCTTGTTTAGGGTCGAGGTCGTTGTACCGCTCGACCGGTCGTGAGAACCGTCCGAGGTACCTCCCTTAATGACTATATCGGCCATGCCGTCTGTCAACGTTAATTTATATGCAGCTCTTAAGTAGGCAGTTAATGTCTGGTGGGGCCATCGCCTGCTGTCTCTGACCGATTGTATAGGTGGTGTGTCGAATTCCCCATGTCTCTATCTCAATGCTAACACACCGTACTACACCTTCCCACCCTGGTCAGCTACAAGTCTGTGTCTCGTTCTCACGTCACCGTGTCGGCTGTATAAGCGCACGGCTAGTGATTCCGTGACGTAGCGACGACGTTGACGGACGGCTAGGCGACGGGCCATGTGGCGACGGTGTGTGCGTGAGTGTGTGTATGTGCGTGCGTGTGTGTGCGTGAGTGTGTATGTGCGTGTGTGTGTGCGTGTGCGTGCGTCAGTGTGAGTGTGCGTGCATGCGTCTGTGTGTGTGCGTGCGTGTGTCTTCTGTGTGCGGTCCGGCGTCTTAATCCCGATGTGACAACCTGCGTCAACCTGTCACGCGTCGCGCGTCGGCGACACCATAATTCGCAGCGTCTGTCACTTGTCACTCGTCGTGCTCGACATGTGCGACATTAAAGTCGTCGTCGCATCACTCACGCAAAGTCGTCGTCTCGTCATCTACACGTGACGTGATCTTTATTTCCTGTGTAGCGGGAGGGGTTGTTGTTGTTGACACTGGTAGTGATGATGAACGAAGGAGTAGTGTATATAGACAGATAGAATAGACTACAAGAAGAGATAGAATAGATATAATAGACAGATTTATTCTCCGCCGCCCGTATTCCCCTAGCGATCTACATCTCTGTGTCGCAATATGGAACTGTGGTTTCACAAAGCTACACCTGTCCGTGTACAACCCAGGTGCGCACTAGATAACGACCCCCGGTATTTGTTACCTGTATTGTTAATAGTGAGCTGTAAGTGGAAATTTCGGCGCTGCGTACGCCATTTTATAACATCAGTATCGAATCGTAATCAATCCGCGAATCATCCGAGAATCATTGAATCCGATATCATGAATGATAGCCAGAGCGCATGAACAGTGTCCCTGCTACCGCCAGCCCAACATGGACTGCCTAATTAGGCTTGTGTCCAGTAGCTGACATTGAAAGGCTAGTAATATTTTTTTGCATTGCTGCTTACGCTTCACCATCATAACTTCACAGATATTTCAATTACTTCAGGTATCTGTTACAGTTACTATTTACGGTGACGTAATCATTTTCAACGATATGAGTGTATTTACTCTCTTTTCTATTCCCTTATATTTCTGACCTTTAAAACAGCCCTAAAATCACGACCCGTATCCTAATCGTATAATCCCTGCCATACATAGATAGATTCTTTAAAGAAATTTACGCGTTGTGAATTCTGATAATATATAAAATTGTCCAAAGTTCGTCGAGTACTGTTTGTTCACTCATCGCACAGATATTTTACATTTCCACTCTCGGCGTAAGAGCAGGTGATTGTTATATACTGCCCATCGTTCACCCACACATCTTCATTCCGATGTTCACTCGTAAAAGCGTAATTCTGTTCACATGTGGCGCTTCTATGTTTAGTTCTTCAATAGCCGTTATTAACTTCATTTCTATGTGGGTTCATGTTACCATTGTGCCCGATGTCATATTAAATTTGCCATGTCCCCGTACGTAGTACTAGCATTTTCTGGTTAAATACTCTGTGAAAATACACTTACGGCTTTGTTTGCTCTTTATGGTTAAGTTAAATTGCGGCATTATTCTATGCCGTTTGCCGTGGCCGTCTCTGTAAATATTAAGCACTCGACTCGTGTATTTGCTCATGGCGAACATTGTGTGCGCACAATAATGTCAAATCAGCACGATTTTTCTGTAACTAACTTAAAAAACAGATCCATATCCGCTAGGAGTTTATCGATGTATGTTCAGTTCCGTCAAGTTCTTCTTCAGCAATGAAAGCTACAACAAGATCAGTTACACATTTGCATTTCGTCGAATTCTTAACGCAGACACATAATGTAACATTACGTAATGACTGATATATATTATGTGTTGATGTATTGTGTGGTTGTGCGTGCGTGGCGTGCGTTCGTGTGTGTGTGGTTAGCGAAGTCGCGGAATCCCTGGCTTGTAAATATAGAACACACTGCGAATCGCAGAATTGTGATCGGCTCCTTCACGAAAGATACCCCGTGAGACACCTGCGCGGAACGCAGTACTACGATGGCCTTCACGATACGTGTCGGGAAAAGGCAAGCGGGAGTGCGTAGACGGGCGACTTGCGTTGCAATATGGTGGCCCAGGTGGCGCGGTCCGCGCCGCTCTTTGCGAAATGGTGTTGTTACGATGACGGCGAATATATCTTACGTGTACGGCACGCCACTTGTCGCCGCGGCACTTGTCCTGCATGATGTTGACCTCACCGACTATGAATTACCACTTCTACGCGGGAAGGGGAGAAGTGCATATACATATATATGTATTAATATATATATATATACATGTGTGTGTGTGCGTGTGCGTGTGCGTGTGCGTGTGCGTGTGCGTGTGCGTGTGCGTGTGCGTGTGCGTGTGCGTGTGCGTGTGCGTGTGCGTGTGCGCATGCGTGCGTGCGTGCGTGGGTGTGTGTGTGTGTGGAGTAGTGGCTAACCGCATGCTTGACTATGTATGCAATTGAGGAGCAAGATCCGAATCCGCGTGTCTGGCTTTAAGGAGGATGAACGGTCAGTGCATATATGTACAGCTTAATAGAAGCGTTATAGAGGGACTCATGGACAGGATGAAACCGAGTGGAGGCAGTGGGGAAAGCGAGTGCATTATCGCGAATCGAGCACACAGTGTTTACAGCGTTATCGAGGAGTGAGAGAGAGTCTCGTGCGCCGGTTCGGAGGCCGATATACGTTTACCTAGAATGTGGCTGAATAGAGTAGAGAAAGACAGAGAGGGAGAGAGAGAGCGCGCGAGAACGAGAGGGAGGCAATGAGAGAGACAGAGAGAGAGTTTGCGAGAGACAGAGAGAGAGTGAGAGAACGAGAGAGAGCGAGTGTGTGAGAGAGAGAGGCGGAGGAGGAGAGGGAACGAAGGGGGGAGTGAGAGGGAGAGAGAACGAGAGAGAACGAGAGAGAGGGAGATAGAGAGCAATAGGGGGGACCAGTAAATTTGGCTGCGTGCTGACGTGTCAGTATACATTTCTAGCTTAGTAAAGGAGGAAGAGCCAGTAGCTATGCCAGTGTGTGGGTATAGGTACATAGGCAGATAACTTCAGAAATAATTTACTACTAGGGAATTGATTTGTCGGCAGTGGGTGCCGGGCTTAAAGTTGGTGTCACCAAAGTAATTTTGCTTATAAAATTCTACTTACCAGAAGCCAGTGTCCATTATAGTCCATTATACCTTCCATACCTTCCATTATAGTCATAACAGCGGGTGTTGTTACGGATGTATGTATGATTTACTTCGGCCTGCGATATTTGAATAATAAAACTAATTTAATTTAGAAATCCAAACTTTGTAATAAATCATGAAGTTATTATTGTTTCATATTTTGGGATGATTAAATTACTGTATAATAAAGAAATTTTCCCGTCTAAACCCGTAAGGTTTGCCGGAAAGCTATATCGCTTCGTCATAAATCGTTAGCGTCATAATGGCTATTATTCAATGGAAATGAAAGTTGTGTAGCGGTGCGTTGATAACATAATTATTCGTTATACATTGAAGCAAATGAGGCGGTGATCCCTGCCTAACGCCTAACTGCCTAACTACACACGCCCTATCACTGCTGGTGGCTATCACAGAGCTGCGTACAGGGAGGCGTTTGTTAGTTAGCGTGAGTACGCGGGCGTGCGGGCGTGTCTGCGTGCGTGTGTACGCGCGCGCATACTTGCGTGTGCTAGTCAAGTTCACTATGTCCAGATATTAAATTTCGTGAACTTTTGGGGGGATTTGCGAACCTATACATTTTTGGAATCTGTATAGTATAGGCAATCAGAAAACCAATGTTTACAATTTGCCGGAAGCATGCATGGCGGCCATCTTAGATTTTTGAAACAGCCGCCTTCAAAATGGGTGTTTCTCAATATCTCAGCATCCAGGTGGCCTAGAGTCATGATTTTAACGGCTAAACATACATTTTCAGGGGTGAGGAAGCCAGTGGTACAAAGTAAAATAAGCTAAACATAACCACAAAGCGGCCATCTTGGATTTTCAAAATGGCTGCCTATTTTTTCACTATTTGTTTTAACAAATGCACAAAGGCTGAATCCGTGAAACATGCCAACATCACCTTCCTTCAAGCCTTGACCAATGCTGAAGTGCTGAAGACATTCCAGGACTGGGAGGCCCAGAGATCCAAGAATGCCATGTTCAAATCAATGACGAACAATCCTGTTCTTTGTGGCGGCATCCCGAAACGCTGACCTGGTGCTCCATCTCGAAGCTGGAGAAGCACTGAGCAAGATGTTCTTTGCTATGGACCGGATCAAGCACAAGCGACTCTGGCCTCGGTACATCGCAGACATGTATGACATGGGAACAGACCACCCCAATACCTGGAGGGAACTGGAAGCTGGAAACATATCCGTCACCAAGAGCGAGATCCCGTTTGTATCCATTGTTGCACCGTGCAGACCACGCATGTGAACATCTGAACAAGCTGATGAAGGTTCACTCTGGACTGATTGGCATCTCTAACAACGCCAACGCTAGACAGAGGTTCTTCATGGCTGCACCAGAACTGTCATGCGAGCGAGTTCAAGAGTCAGTTTGATGTAGAAGCTGGCAAGGTCACAAAGCACCATGACCTTAGACCAAGTGCAGTCAAGAGGGAGCATGACGCAATCGACAAGATCAAGGCTGCGATCCTGAGTCATGGCAATTCATTTGCCACTGAAGGTGACCAGCTGCACAATCTGATCAACCATGCCTACATCCCAGACGAGTATGTGCCACAGATCCTGAACATTGATGTCACTGGACAGAAGTTGCATGAAGAGTACGTGTCAGAGCGAATCAATGGAGACGTCAGCCTCTGGGCACCAATGAAGAAACACAACAACAAGATGTTCATGTCTGGCAACAAGAAAACCAGTGTGAAACTCAGAGACAACACTGTAGATCAGAAGGAGACCAAGGATCTGTATGGAAGGCTGATGGTCCTTGCCAGGTCAAACCGAGACATTGACCACAGAAACAAGCCATCAGCAACTATGAGTTCACGTTGACACCGAGGGCACTGTTTGCTGCAAACGAGGCAATGCTGCCATGTATTGACAAGGCAAAGTTGATACACCTCCTTGAGAAGCTGGGAACAGCAGAACCACCTGATGAAGATCAGTAGCAGCAGCTGCATGATGCAAGTGTTCTGCAGCGCGATGCAGTGGATTCAGAAACCATGGACTGCACACCCACTGAAGATCCTCATCCAAGTCGAAAAATGGTGGACGGTATGGTGGTCGTGCAGAAGCTAACAAAGAAACCAGCCACGGTAGTGACAGTCAAAGATCTCAGTAAATGCTTCAATACCAGACTGATGTCTCTCACAAGAGACTGTGATGAGATCATTCTGGTGTTTGACACATACAAGGCTGATTCCCTGAAGAGTAACACAATGGAGAAACGGAGACAAGGGAAGGATCTGATCCAATATCAGATCAGAAATGACACCAGCATCAAGCACAACCCAATGAGCCGGTTCTTTTCCCACGCCAAAACGAAGGCTGATCTGACTGAGTATCTGGCAGCAAAAACCCTGGAGTACAACCAAGACTCGTCAAAGCTGGTTATCGCATCTGCCGCAGGACGTACTAGTAGCAATAGCGAGCTGCTAATCGAGGACAACAATCACGAAGAGGCGGACACACTGCTGATCTACCATGCAGTGCTGGCATCACAGAGGAACCCACCTAATGCAGAGTTGGTGGTCTTCTCCCCAGACACTGATGTTCTGGTGCTGATCATAGCACATTATGACCTTCTGCTGAGAAACACGTCTATGTCGATGGCTTCCGGAGAGGTCCAAGTGCAGATGGACAGATCTAGGTCCAGAAAGAGCAAAGACTTTGCCAGCCTTCCACGCATTTACGGGGGCAGACAACACTGGGCGGTTCTCTCGCATAGGCAAGGCAACCTGGCTGCAAGTCTACCTCAAAGCAGGCAGAGAAGTCATCAATGCTCTGCAGATGCTTTCAGATGCTGCTGAAGTCACTGAAGAGCTGCTGTCAATGCTGGCTACATTCGTCTGTGCTGCATACGCACCAAAGGGCATCCAGATTGCGAGCATCCCTGAGCTGCGATCGAATTTTTTCTGCAAGCATATGGCTGAAAGTGACAAGCTGGCTCCCACCCTTGGTGCTCTCAAGCAGCACATCCACAGAGTCCAGATCCAGGTCACAGTAGGGGGTCAGGCAAGCATTGCTCAGCAGCAGTTCCTGGATTTGCTGCAGCATGGCTTCTACAAGGACACAGCAGCTGATCAGATGAAACCAATCACAACTGAGGTCCTTCCAGCCCCCAAGGCCATCATTGAGATGGTGAGATGCCAGTGCAGAGCAGACTGTTTAACATCTCGATGCTCTTGCAGGTCCAATAACTTAATAGTTATCATGCACAGACCTCTGCCAGTGCAGCACTCAGTGCCAGAATGATGACTCTAGGAATGACATGTTGCCGACCAGTGACATTGATGATGATGATGTGTAAAGATTCTGCTATATATCAAAGATTTTGCTATATCACACTTATTTTGTCATGCTATCATAATATTGAAGTTTCGTTGTGCAAGAAGATGCCTAGACATGCTAGAGGTTTGACTTGCTACATGTAGAAGTTCTGAGCCATTTAGAACATTTATTATAATAAAATGAATATGATAATCTGCTTTGTGGTTATGTTTAGCTTATTTTACCTTGTACCACTGGCTTCCTCGCCCCTGAAAATGTATGTTTAGCCGTTAAAATCATGACTCTAGGCCACCTGGATGCTGAGATATTGAAAAACACCCATTTTGAAAATCCAAGATGGCCGCCATGCATGTTTCCGGCAAATTGTAAACATTGGTTTTCTGATTGCCTATACTATACAAATTCCGAAAATGTATAGGTTTCCAAATCCCCCCAAAAAGTTAACGAAATTACACAATGAACTTGACTATGCAGGCGTACCGGCATGTGTATGCCGAGTCGTGCATGTTTGCATAGCTGCATGTGCCCGTGTTTGTTTGTGCGTGCGTGCGTGCGTGCGTTTGTATGTGTGCGTGTGTGCGTGCGTGCGTGCGTGCGTGCGTGCGTGCGTGCGTGCGTGCGTGTGTGTGTGCGTGTGTGTGTGTGATTGTGCACCTATATTATCACAACTCAAGGGGTAGTAGTGGGAGTATAGCAGTAGATGTGGTAGCAGGGGTAGTAGCAGTAGATGTGGCAGCAGGAGTAGTTGTGGGAGTAGTAGAAGTAGATGTGGCAGCAGGGGTAGTAGCAGTAGCAGTAGCAGTAGCAGTAGCAGTAGATCTGGCAGCAGGAGTAGACGTAGGAGTAGAGTGAAT
>NW_014577165.1:569230-570767 GCF_000485595.1 Priapulus caudatus
GCAGTAGATGTGGTAGCAGGGGTAGTAGCAGTAGCAGTAGATGTGGTAGCAGGGGTAGTAGCAGTAGCAGTAGATGTGGTAGCAGGGGTAGTAGCAGTAGCAGTAGATGTGGTAGCAGTGGTAGTAGCAGTAGCAGTCGATGTGGTAGCAGGGGTAGTGGCAGTAGCAGTAGCAGTAGATGTGGCAGCAGGGGTAGTAGCAGTAGCAGTAGATGTGGTAGCAGGGGTAGTAGCAGTAGCAGTAGATGTGGTAGCAGTGGTAGTAGCAGTAGCAGTCGATGTGGTAGCAGGGGTAGTGGCAGTAGCAGTAGATGTGGTAGCAGGGGTAGTAGCAGTAGCAGTAGATGTGGTAGCAGTGGTAGTAGCAGTAGCAGTAGCAGTCGATGTGGTAGCAGGGGTAGTGGCAGTAGCAGTAGCAGTAGATGTGGGAGTAGTAGCACTAAGCAGTGTAGCAGTGATTATGTGCTGGCATGCGGGTGTCTTTCAGCTATCTGATACGCGTATTTGCAAAGCCAGTCGTACATGACAAATGTAATGCCCACTGCAAATAGCACGTGAAATGGCACGAAAGATCTAATGTGGTTTGCGACGAAATTGAATCAGTTTCGACGTTAAATCGTCAGTGTTTGATCTCGTGTAGACTTCCATTAATATCTCCAATAATATCTTGTTTAACTCGCCACGAATGTCAGCGCGTGTGACTGATTACGTGTTTCGGTGTGTACCGATGTGTATCGGTGTGTGTGTGTGTGTGTGTGTGTGTGTGTGTGTGCGTGCGTGCGTGCGTGCGTGACGCTCACGGGCTTAAGCGGTAGCGTGTCAGTCCTTTCATATACATAAATGATGCGTGAAAATGTCCATCATATAGAGAGAGTGACTGACTACTATATACGGGACGTAAACGGGCGAGAGAATGCCATTCTATATCCGCCCTGTCGCCTATTCTAATTGCGACTCAGAATAAATATTTTACTTTGCTATAATTATAGATGCGCGAAAATAGAATGGGACCGCGGCGCGGTGAAAGTGCGCAAAATTAACTTCGCAGTAATGATAGACAATCCAAATATTTGACGTACCAGTTAGTTAACTCGTGAAGAAATTTTTGCGGTGCGGAGACAAACACAGCTGGCAGTATACGTATAGTGATTTGACAAGGCACTGATGATTTATTGTTGTTGCTATAGCGCCGATGATCATTGCATTAAGCAAATGAGAAGTGTGGATTTTTTTGGCGTTCGTGCGTGGCGGCCGCAAAGGTTTGCAAAATTTATTGTTTGTGCATATTGGTGGGACCAAGAGTAGATAATAACACGTGTTATTATCTACTCTTGGTGGGACTGAGCAGAGCAGCGCGCGGCCACTCACTGCTCGTCACGTATGCTCTCTATTCGCGCGATTGCGAGAGGCAGAGAGAGAGAGAGAGAGAGAGAGAGTAGGCCCCTACGAGTGTGTTTGTGTGTGTGTGTGTGTGTGTGTGTGTGTGTGTGTGTGTGTGTGTGTGTGTGCGTGTGTGTGTGCGTGTGCGTGCGTCAGTG
>NW_014577165.1:570777-583462 GCF_000485595.1 Priapulus caudatus
GTGCGTGTGTGTGTGTGTGCGTGCGTGCGTGCGTGCGTGCGTGCGTGCGTGCGTGCGTGCGTGTGTATGTGAGTGCGTGCGTGCGTGTGTGTGTGTGTGTTTGTGTATGTCCGGCCTTGTGCGCTAACAGCTTTTCTTGGATAGGTACCTGAGATCACGGGCTCCTGAGTTAATTACGACTAACAGCGGCTGGCGGAAGCCATACGTGGCGTGCATACACTAATGCCTGCCAAACGCGCCAGCACCTTAGTGTTCGTTCGCACGGCAGCAAGTGGAACGCATGCACGGCTACGTGTTTTATAATGACGTTATCGGCGACTGTAAAAAAGAATTTCCTAGTGAAATAATGTCTTCTTCGAACGGTTAAAGTTTATTTATTTTACTCATTTTATTTATTAGTTTCTTCAATTTTATTTATTTACTCATTCAGTCATGCAGAACCGTGACAAAACCTTACAGATAAGGCGCTGTTGTTATCGTGCCATCGTTGATGAGCAGTGAACGTTGGGGTTAGCTCTGGATCCGCTCCGGTTCGCCTGTCTCATTAATCCTTTCTAGGGAGAGGTAAACGAAGCTCTACGAAGCTTCACTGACGCATTGACGGCGAGTTGGTCGAAATGTCGGCAAGCAGCCGGACTGATTTTTCGAGAAAAAAAACTAATTACGATCTTGGCTTAATAACTGTCGCAATTAAATCCGCGGTCGATCGGAACTGTTGCACTGCCGTCGTGATGGGCGACCGCCGTGTCTAATCCCTTTATGCTAAAGCAATTTTCTTATATCGTTAATTTTTCTGTCAGCTAGTGTCGGCGCTACGTGTATATACGTACGGGGATTCGTCGTTCAGCGCGCGTCTTGCATGTTTTATTCATCGTGCGGTCCTCCGTCCGTCTGCGTCCGTCGCCAGCCGCTGTGCGTGAGCTCGCGAATGGGCGTCGTCGTAAAGGTGCGACGTAAATCTATCTATATACAGGATGCGATCGTAACTTTGTCGGAGACAATTCGAGCGGAGTACTGTCGCCGAGTGTGTGCTCGATACGAAACGCCGGCGGACGGGACTCGGATAGGAGACAGTGTTGGTCGATCACTTGCGGGTTCGGATTAATTATGAAATTGTGAATTAGCAGTATACGAAAGCAATTGATTATTCCGAACTCTCCCCGTGAGGTCACTGCAGAGCTGTGTCGCTGAGTTGTATTCGGGGGTGGGCGGGTGAGCGCGGGTGTTAACAAGTAGGAGTGGCAAGAATTACTGAATAATGATTGTATTTTTGTATTTTTATTTCGCGTTACTATTGCTATGGCTAGCGACTTTAGTTACTGGAGACATTCTCAATCTGCTGTTTGCGTTAAGTGTGCGTGGTAAGCAACTGGGATCAGTTGCGCAAGAGCTTGATAATCAGCTGGACCCGGTTCCACAGACGTGGATTAACTTTAACCCTGAGTTAAGAGTTAAATCTAGGTTTATACCAGAGTTAAATTTTAACTCAGTTAAAATTTAAAGCATTAAGGCAAGAGTTAGGCATATTAAATTTTTAGAGTTTAAAAAGCATTTAGAGCATTTAGAGTTAAAAAGCATTTAAGATTTTAGATTAAAAAGCATTTAGAGTTAAAGTTAATCCATGACTGTGGAACCGGGTTCTGCACGCGATTACCGACTGCTCTACCCATAGAAATATATATATATAGAGAGAGACACTACTAGTATATATAGTAGTAGAATATTATAGTCTACTATATTATTTCTATGGCTCTACTTTCGCACTGTCCTGCTCCTCCCCTGCTGAATTTTCCCAATTTCCTTTCTGCCTCACGCGTCTATCCTCCGCTTTATTCCGTAGAGTCAAGGTTGTCGAGTTAATGTTTCTCAGTTGTAAAACGACCGTGACGGACTTAAACGCAACGATGTGCGTCATGGCGATGTTATATCAGGAGTCAATCAATTATTGATAGACTCCTGGTTATATGTTATCACGCGTTTATATCGGCGGCAAGAAAGCTTCACCGTATACCGTCAATATATATACACCCGGGTACACGCGTGCGTGCGTGTGTGAACTCGCACGTGTAAATAAATTGTTCAGTTCTTTCGGTCGGACAATATAGTCCATGTAGGCATATCGCGTACGTAGCATCGCGCACGGCGTACTTATTATGTGCGAGATTAAATATTTGCGAACCATTTTCGCCATAACTGCTTTTCTCGCATATGCAGTAAAAGTACATCAGCTTTGCATTGAAAGGGTGCTAACGAATTGCAAAGCGGAATGATGCATGATGAATATATATCAGGAGTAGATAATAGGGTACTAGATAATAACCCTATTATCTACTACTGATATATATATATATATATATTCTCTAGCCGCGAACTTGATTCAGCAGCGCATCGGCATCGCAATAACTGCGCATGCGTGGCGACGTTCGAAATCGACATGAAAAATTTTCGCTACAAAGCACACGGCCACGGCCTGCGTGTGTAGGTGCGCGTACGTGAGTCCCTGGCTGCGTGCCTGTAGTATGCATGAGTGCGTGCATGTGTGAGCGTGCGTGCGCGTGTGCGTGCATGCGTGTGTGTGGGTGTTTGTGTGTGTGCGTGTGTGTGTGCGTACGTGCGTGCGTGCGTGCGTGCGTGCGTGCGTGCGTGCGTGCGTGCGTGCGTGTGTGTGTGTGTGTGTGGTGTTGTGTTGGTGTGTGTATGTGTGTAATCGAGTCAACATACCGCGTCTTTATATCGCGTTGCGTCTTGTGCGTGTCTATACATATGGCGTGGCAACGTCGTCTGTGCGTAGCGTGCATGCGTGCGTGCGGGCGTGCGTGCGTGCGTGCATCGGGTGTATCTACGCGTGTGAGGCCATAAGTAGTCTTGTGCGTGCGTCGCGTGCATCCGTGGTGTATCTAGGCGTGTGAGGCATACGTAGGACGCTCTGTGCGTGCGTGCGTGCATTCCGTGTGTGATCTACGCGTGTGGAGCCATGCGTACGTCTGTCCGCTGCGTGGCGTGCATCCGTGTGTATCTTCGCATGTGAGCATTACGTAGGTCTGGCGTGGCGTGCGTGCGTGGCGTGCCGTGTGTGCAGAAGCGTCTGCGTCGTAGCTCGCGGTCTGCAAGTGACGAGTGACTTTCTGGCGGCTGCTGCTGCGGAATGAAGAGGAGATAAGCTGCCGATTTCCTCGTCTAACACGTAGCACGGCGCCGACGCACGCGCGTGATTTGGAAAATTGCGTGCCGTGACGCGAGCGAAAATTTGCGGAAAAATTTGCCGTTAAATTCAGGCCGCTCTTAGCTGGCCCATGCATATTATATATAGTATATATATATTTGAGTAATACTTATATATATATATACCTTATACTATATGCATATGGCACTTGTTAAATAGAATTTCGGGCTTCTCCTCGCTTTCGTGCTCTCGCTCGCTCTCCTTGTAATTTTCTTGCTTTGATCGGCTGTAATGGATCTAAGCTTGCGGGTGCGCTATTCTACGCGCGCGCGACTGTGACGGAATAGTTGAAGGCGGCGTCTGCATTTCCATGCGACGGCCCTGCTTCACACTGAAGAGCCAGAGCTGTGCGCGTCTTTTTTCAAACTGCGTTCGTCGCGTAATTATAGATATTACAAGCTAGAAATCTTTCCTATTGCGACGTCCATGCTGAGAGCTGAAAAGTTCCCCTAATTCGGAAGATGCTTTAAGTAACATTAAGTATACTGTGAGAACTCAACACGTGACAGCCGCGCGTACTTCCAGTACCGGTGACGCGCGATATATGTCTTTGTTGACTCACCTTACTTTATTTCGTATTTCTACAATGTATTGTAATATCTCGTCACATTTTCTGCGAGAACACGAACAACGGGGTAATTACAACGTGATTTTTACACACCGGAAATGAAGTAGGCCTTTGCTTCGCATGTGCATTCATAGGCGCGCCAACTCGTAAATGCACACGGAAAGAGGAGCACTTTCAGCCCGAATGAGAGCAACAAAGTACTAGTTTCGATAATGACTATGAAATCCCGTGCAGCTTGTTTCGTTTAGGAGATACGGAAAAATTAATCTGTACAGATACGGCGATGATAGTAATAATATGAACCGAACCCATCGCCGATTGGTGATTGTGAGTAGACCGAACTTCTGTCATATAACCTTTTTGTATTTTTTGGTGAGAGTTATTGAACAGAACAGGGTTCATGAAAATTCGTGATGAGTCGCATGCAAAATGCATCGCGCTGCGGAAGCGCGCCCCCAGTGACGTCGTTATTGGCGCAAAAAAACTCTACCGTTCCTTTAACATGGCTTTACCTTTGCTATTGAGATGTGTATAGCATCACACCTTCACTGCGTTATTCACTTTCTTAAAAGATTGTTTTCAGAACTCGCTTCATTCCACTTTCGTAAATCACATTCGCCATTTACAAACAATCAAACCAATCAGAGCGAGTCTATCAGCCCTCCTGCAGCGCCACAGATACAAGCGAGAACCAGGCCATTGTAAGACTCGCTCTGATTGGTCTGATTGTTTGAAAATGGCGAATGTGATTTACGAAAGTGAAATGAAGCGGGTTTCTGAAAAACAATCTTTTAAGAAGTGAATAACGATTGAAGTGAATGTATACACATATCAGTAGCAAGGTAAAGCCATGTAGAAGGGAACGGTAGGGTTTTTTTCGCGCCAATAGCGGCGTACGGGCCGCATTCGCAGCGCATGCATTTTGCATGCGATCTCACGAAATTTCAATGAACCCCGTTCTGTCCCAATAACCCTCGCCAAAATATAAAAAAGGTTATATGGGACAGAATTATTCGGTCTAATTGTGGAGCGGACCGTAATGCATTGCGTAAATGGTGAGCGCTGTGGACTGCACCTGCGAAAGAGACGTGTGTGTGTGCGTGTGCGTGTGCGTGTGCGTGTGCGTGTGCGTGTGCGTGTGCGTGTGCGTGTGCGTGTGCGTGTGCGTGTGCGTGTGTGTGTCTGTGTGTGTGCATGTGTGTGTGCGTGTGTGCGTGCGTGCGTGCATGTGTTGGAGTGTGCGTGCGTGCGTGCGTGTGTGTGTGCGCGTGTGGGAGTGTGTGCGTGCGTGCGTGCGTGCGTGTGTATGTGTGTGCGGGCGCGTTCGTGAGTGTATCGGTGCGTGTGTTAGTCAAGCGGGTGAATGAGCGAGAGAGTGAGCGAGTGAGACACACTTTATGTGATCTTGTTTTTTGCTATACTCTTCAATCTGTAGTCATTGAGTTCGACACTTTTTACAGTTGTTATTGAGAACCCATAAACTATTTGATTCGTGGTACTTGATGAGCTCCTGGTGCTATATTGTACAAAAAGGTTTTTACTTAGTCGCGCGTACGAACACACTCTCATAAAGTGTCATGTATCGTATATCTAGTTGTATGTCGGCTATAAATGTCTATTGTAAGGAGATGATTTATAGATCTTTACAGTCATAAAAATGTTTCGGGGAGCCCTTACTTAAAAGAATTCTTTCTCAAATAAATGGACAATCGATAAAAATATAGCGGAACCTATAGTTTCGCCTAATAGCGAACACGTTCCTGCATACTCCAGTATAAAAAAATACCATGCGTTTGTGCAGTTATAGTATATAAACTAGCAAATAATGCAGCCACATTCTTTCGTATAGCGATAATTCTCGTTGAAATTGGCGACAACCAAACAAAAGTGCATCTCATTGAGTGACGAAGTGGTTCTAGACTCGTACAACGTCTCTATTGCTTAATTAAAGTTACCATTCAAAGTCTAGGGACAAGATCTCGCGAGAAACAAGTGACATGATCGAGTAACCGCGTTAACACGAAGTCAGCAAACAACAAAAATTACAATCGTTGCATATTTTGGTGAAAGTAAGGATGTACTATATAATATGTACTATACAAGTGTTCTAAGACATGTCAGCCTTACTTAAGGCACTCGCTGTTACGCAAGCGATATAGCAGTAAGTATTGTGATGCTCGGAATAATACAAGAACGGTCGGGGAAGACTGGTCAAAATCACTATACTGTGAGCTTGGCTTCAGCTATTTTTTGCTTTATTAATCAAGAACACGTAAATACGTACAAGCCGCGCGTGACACGTGATACAATGCCCGTCGCATTCGCTAATATTTCCAAAGAAAGATAGAAATGTAATGATATGTTGATACGAAATACACGGCTAAGCTGTCGGCAAAGATATTAAGAATCCACCGTCTAAGGTAATGTTTTCTTCCTCATGATCACCTGCTGAATGTTTAAAACATCGGATCGGTATGTAACATTCATTAGGATTATCTCGCATAGATCACGTAATTAAGTATCGGAAGAAATATCCTGGCGCGTGCATTTTGCCTTTAATATTTTCCTGTTTACCATCAATGCCTTCCCTCCCCTCGCTCTTCTGCCCGCTGATGTGTGAGATTGGTAGCGCCCCCTATAAACCCGTAAGTTGCATGGTTTCCATAGTAAGTGGCGCATCCTTTCCGATATTATATGTTACCCGGCGTGCAATCAACATGTTATTTGAGCCGATGCTATCGGCTCGCCAAAAATTGCCCGATCGATAGAGGGCAAGACAGAAGCAAATGATTTTCGCCAATAAAAGCCTCCAACGTTACGTTGCGTACGTTGAGTTTGTCATTTCGTGAACCTCTCTCCGGCAAATTTCGATATTGCATCTACATATTGATGCGTTTTTGTCAGGCCAGTGAGCCTATTAGCTGTGTACGCGGACGCGTAGAAATTGATCGGATCTCGCGACACGACTGGTCGCTGCGAGTAATATGTTGTCTCCGGCGGTCGGTCAACAGTTTCGCGGCGTTTGCCCATCGTGTGTTATTAAATAGACAAACAGCGGCGGTCGTGAAGTTAAACGTTCGACAGGAAACGCAAGCTGTTGGTCTCCTAAAGCTTTATATGTAGTCAGATGTGTGATCGTTACGCTATAGCTGCAGCCTCCTCTCCCTCCCTCCCCCGCCACCGTTCAGCTACGCTATAGCTGCAGGCCTCCCTCCCTTCCCTCCCTCCCTCCTCCCCGCCACCGTCAGCGACGCTAGGTAGCTGCAGGCCTCCCTCCCTCCCTCCACCGCACGTCAGCTACGCTAAAGCTTGCAGCCTCCACTCCCTCCTCCACCGCTTACCGGTCAAGCTACTAGCTATACGCTGGCAGCCTCCTTTCCCTCCCTCACCGCCACGTTCAGCTACGCTATTAGCTGCAGCCTCCCTCCCTCCCTCCACCGCCACCGTCAGCTACGCTATAGCTGCAGCCTCCCTCCCTCCCTCCCCGCCACCGTTCAGTACGCTATAGCTTGCAGCCTCCCTCCCTCCTCCTTCCCCCGCACCGTCAGCTACGCTATAGCTGGCAGCCTCCCTCCTCTCCCTCCCGCCACCCCGTCTAGCTACGGCGTATAGCTGCAAGCCCCCTCCTCCTCCTCCCGCCACGTCAGCTACGCTATAGCTGCAGCCTCCCTCCCTCCCTCCCTCACCGCCACGTCAGCTACGCTATAGCTGCAGCCTTCCCCTTCCTCCCTTCCACGCCACGTTCAGCTACGCTTAATAAGCTGCAGCTTCCTCCCTCCTCCACCGCTACCGTCGCTACGACTATTAGCTGCAGGATCCTCCTCCTCCACCGGCCACCGTTCAGCTACGCTATAGCTGCAGCCTCCTCCCTCCTCCCCTCCCGTCCGTCAGCTACGCTATAGGCTGCAAGCCTCCCTCCCTCCCTCCACCGCCACCGTCAGCCTACGCTAAAGCTGCCAGCCTTCCTCCCTCCTCCTCCACGCCACCGTCAGCTACTTCTATAAGCATGCAGCCTTCCCTCCCTCTCCCTCCCTCCACGCCACGTCAGCTCGTAAGCTGCAGCCTCCCTCCCTCCTCCCTCCCGCCACGTTCAGTACGCCTATTAGCCTGCAGCCTCCCTCCCTCCCTTTTCCTTCGCCACCGTTTCAGCTTACGCTATAGCTGCAGGCCTCCCTCCCTTCCCTCCCCCGCCTTACCGTGTCAGCTACGCATATAGCTGCAGCCTCCCTTCCCACTTTTCCTCCTCCCTCCCTCCCGCCACTGTTCAGCTACGCTATAGCTGAGCCTCCCTCCCTCCTCCTCCCCCGCCACGTCAGCCTACGCTATAGTGCAGCTCCCTCCCTCCCTCCCTCCTCCCTTCCCTCCCGCCACGTCGTTACGCTATAGCTGCCGCCTCCTCTCCGTCCCTCCTTCCCCGCCACGTTCAGCCACCTATGCTGCAGCCTCCCTCCCTTCCCTCCCCCGCACGTCAGCTACGCTAATAGCTGCAGCCTCCCTCTCCTTCCCTCCGGCACCGTCAGCTAAGCTATAGCTGAGCCTCCTCCCTTCTCCCTCCCTCCCTCCCGCCACCGTCAGTTACGCTATAGCTGGCAGCATCCTCCCTCCTCCCTCCATTTCCCTCCTTCCCCGCCACCGTCAGGCCACGCTATAGTGCAGCCTCCCTCCCTCCCTCCCCCGCCACCGGTCAGGCTTTACGCCTTATAGCTGCGCCTCCCTCCCTCCCTCCCTTCCCGCCACCGTTCAGTTACCCGCTATAGCTGCCAGCATCCTCCCTCCTTCCCCCGCCACGTCAGCCATGCTATAGCTGCAGCCTCTCTCCCTCCCTTTCCCCGCACCGTCAGCTACGCTATAAGCCTGCAGCCTCCCTTCCCTCCCTCCCTTCCCCCGCCCCGTCAGTTACGCTATGCTGAGCCTCCCTCCTCCTCCCGCACCGTCATTGCTACGCTATAGCTGGCCAGCCTCCCTCCTTCCTCCTTTCCTCTCCCGCACGTCAGTTCGCTATTAGCTGCACGCATCCCTCCTCCTTCCCCGCCACCGTCAGCCAACGCCTTATAGCTGGCAGCCTCTCTCCCTCCCTCCCCGCCACCGTTCCAGTTACGCTATAGCTCGCAGCTCCCTCCCTCCTCCCTCCCCGCACGTCGTTTACGCTATAGCTGCAGCCTCCCTCCCTCCCTCCTTCCCTTCCCTCCTCCCTCTTCCCCCGCCACCGTCAGCCACGCTATAGCTCGCAGCCTACCCTTCCTCTTCCCTTCCCTCCTCCCCGCCACCGTCAGTTACGCTATGAGCTGCAGCTCCCTCCTCCTCCTCCCCGCCACCGTCAGCTACGCTTATAGCTTGCAGCCTCCCCCACTCCCTCCCCGCCACCGTCAGTTCGCTATGAGCTGCGCATCCTCCTTCCTTCCCCCGCACCGTGAGTACGCTATAGCTGCAGCCTCCTCCCTCTCTCCCGCACGTCAGCTTACGTAAAGCTGCAGCCTCCCTCCCTCCCTCCACGCCACGCAGCTACGCTATAGCCTGCGCTCCCTCCCTTCCCTCCTCCCTTCCCCGCCACGTCAGTTACGCTATAGCTGCAGCATCCCTCCTCTTCCCCGCCACCGTCCAGCTGTACGCTTATAGCTGCAGCCTCCCTCCCTCCTCCCCGCCACGTCAGTTACGCTATTAGCTGCAGCCTCCCTCTCTCCCTCCTTCCACGCCACCGTCGCTGCGCTTTGCTGCAGCCTCCTCCTTCCCTCTTCCCCGCCACGTCAGTTACGCTTATCGCTTGTGCCTCCCTCCCTCCCTCCCGCCACCGTCAGTTATCGCTATAGCTTGCAGCCTCCTTCCTCCCTCCCTCCCGCCACCGTCAGTTACGCTATAGCTGCATGCCTCCCTCCTCCCTTCTCCCGCCACGCTCAGTTACGCCTATAGCTGCAGCCTCCCTCCCTCCCTCCCTCCCCGCCACCCGCAGCTTACGCTATAGCTGCAGCCTCTCCCTCCCCTCCCACCGTCAGTTTACGCCTATAGCTGCAGCCTCCCTCCTCCCTCCTCCCGCCACGTCAGTTACGGCTATAAGCTGCAGCCTCCCTTCCCTCCCTCCTTCCCCCCGCACCGTCAGCCTTACGCTTATAGCTTGCAGCTCCTCCCTCCCTCCACGCCACGTCAGCATACGCTAGTTAAGCTGCAGCTACCCTCCCTCCCGTTCCTCCCCGCGCACCGATCCAGCTACGCTATAAGCTGCAGCCTCCTTCCCTCCCCCACCGCTACCGTCCGCCGCCCGCCCCTCGCAGTTACGCTATAGCTGCACCTCCCTCCCTCCCTCCCTCCCTTCCCCGCCTACGTTTCAGTTTACGCTATGCTGCAGCCTCCCTCCCTCCCTTCCCTCCCCCGCTACCGTCAGCTAACGGCTATGCTTGCAGCCTCCCTCCCTCCCTCCTGTCCCTCCCTCCGCACCGTCAGTTACGCTATAGCTTGCAAGCCTCCCTCCTCCCTCCCTTCCCCGCTACCGTCAGCTACGTCTATGCTGCAGCTCCTTCCCTCCTCCTCCCCCGCCACCGTCAGCTACGCCTATAGCTCAGCCTCCCTCCTTCCCTCCCCGCTACCGTCAGTTACGCTTAGCTGGCAGCCTCCCTCCTTCCTCCTTCCTCCACCGCCACCGTCAGCTACGCTTATTAGCTGCAGCCTCCCTCCCTCCCTCCCTCCCTCCCGCCGTCAGCTTACTGCTATCTGCAGCTCCCTCCCTCCCTCCCTCCCCCGCTACGTCAGCCTACGCTATATGCTGCAGCCTCCCTCCCTCTTCCCGCCGCCCTACCGTCAGCTACGCTATAGCTGCGCCTCCCTCCTCTCCACTCCCCGCTACGTCAGTTACGCTATAGCTGCGCCTCCTCCCTCCCTCCCTCCCGCTACCGTCAGCTACCGCTATTAGCTGCAGCCGTCCCTCCCTTTTCCCTCCACGGCCCACCGTCCAGCTACGCTATGCTGCAGCTCCCTCCCGTCCATCCCTCCCTCCCCGCCACCGTCAGTTACGGCTATAGCTGCAGCCTCCTCCCCTCCCTCCCTCCCCCGCCACGTCAGCTCGCATATAGCTGCAGCCTCCTCCTCCCCCGCTATCCGTCAGCTACGCTATAGCTGCAGCCTCCTCCCTCCGCCTCCTCCCCGCCACCGTCAGGTACGTATAGCTGCAGCCTCCCTCACTCCTCCCGCCACCGTTCAGCTACGCATAGCTGCCAGCCTCCCTCCCTCCTCCCTCCCGCCACGTCAGCTACGCCTATAGCTGCAGCCTCGCCTCCCTCCCTCCCCCGCCACCGTCCACCGTCAGCTACGCTATAGCATGCAGCCTCCCTCCTCTCCCGCCACCGTCAGCTACGCTTATAGCTGCCAGCTCCTCCCTCCCTCCCGCGCCACCGTCAGCCTACGCTATAGCTCAGCCATCCCTCCCTCCCTCCCTCCTCCCCCGCCAACCGTCAAGCCTACGCTATAGCTGCAGCCCTCCTCCTCCCTCCCTCCTCCCGCCACCGTCCAGCTACGCTATAGCTTGCACAGCCTCCCCTCCCTCCTCCCTCCTCCCCGGCCACCGGTCAGCTACGCTATGACTGCAGCCTCGCCCTCCTCCCTCCCTCCCTCCCCGCCACGTCAGTATACGCTATAGCTGCAGCCTCCCTCCCTCCCTCCTCCACGCACCGTCAGCTACGTATAGCTGCAGCCTCCCTTTCCTCCTTCCCCGCCACCGGTCACGCTACGCTATAGCTGCCGGCCTTCCCTCCCTCCTCCCCCGCCACCGGTTCAGCTTACGCTTATAGCTGCCAGCCTCCGTCCCTCCCTCTCCCGCCACCGTCAGCTACGATTACTAGGCTGGCAGCCTCCCTTCCCTCCCTCCCTCCCCGCCACGTCAGCTACGCTAATTTAGCTGCAGCCTCCTCCTCCATCCTTCCCGCCACCGTCCAGCTACGCATATAGCTGCCAGCCTCCCTCCTTCCCTCCCCGCCACCGTCACGTCAGCTACGCTATAGCTGCACGCATCCTTCCTCCCTCCGCCACCGTCATCTACGCTATAGCTGCAGCCTCCTCCCTTCCTCTCCACCGCCACCGTAGCTACGCTATAGCTGCAGCCCTCCTCCCTCCTCCCTCCCCGCCACCGTCAGCTATCGTATAGCTGCAGCCTCCCTTCCCTCCTCCGCCGCCACGTCAGCTACGCTATAAGCTGCAGGCCTCCCCCTCCCTCCTCCCACCGCCACCGTCAGCCTACGCTATAGCTTTGCGCTCCTTCCCTCCCTCCCCGCCACCGATCAGCTTACGGCTATAGCTGCAGGCCTCCCTCCCTCCCTCCACGCCCGACCGATCAAGCTACGCTCATCTAGCTGCACGCCTCCCTCCCTCCTCCCTCCCGCCAACCGGTCAGCCTACGCTATAGCTGCAGCCTCCCTCCTCCCCTCCCCGCCACGTCAGCTACGCTATAGCTGCAGCCATCCCCTTCCCTTCCCTCCTCCACCGCCACGTCAGCTCACGCTATAGCTGCAGCCTCCCTACCCTCCCCCGCTACCGTCAGCTACGCTATAGCTGGGCAAGCTCCCTCCCTCCCTCCCTCCTCCCTCCCTCCCCCGCCACCGTCCGCTTACGCTATAGCTGCAGCTCCCTCCTCCCTTCCTCTCCCGCCACCGTCAGCTTACGCCTATAAGCCGCAGCCTCCCTCCCTCCCTTCCCTTCCCCGCACGGTCGCCACGCTATAGCTGCAGCCTCCTCCTCCCTCCTCCCCGCTACCTTTCAGCTACGCTATAGCTGCAAGCTCCTCCTCCTCCCGCGCCACGTCAGTTACGACTATTAGCGGGGCAGCCTCCCTCCTCCCTCCCCCGCTACCTTCAGCTAGCTATAGCTGCAGCTTCCCTCCCTCCTCCCTCCCGCCCACCGGGGAGCTACGCATA
>NW_014577166.1:0-13529 GCF_000485595.1 Priapulus caudatus
CAGCCTGTAAGCCATAAAGTGAACGAAGTGGCGGCATTGAACCGCCATTTTTAGCGAAAAATATCAGCCTTCATGCCGGCCTATTTTCGCATGCATCCAGCGCGTTGAAAACTTTTCGCACGCAGTCGGCGTGTTGAAAATTATATTTTTCACAACGCAATAGCGTTGCTATATTGCCATCTTTTCAACGCTGTCGGCGTGTGAAAAGATACGAATCGGGTGCAATTTGATTGTCGACGGCATATTTGCCAATCAAGGACTGTGACACAGATTTAGAGAACACACCGGACTATGAGATACTGTCAGTGTTACCGATCAGTAGTAAGAAGCTGGAGGACCTAAAGGAAGCTACGTCTTACGACGCCACACTCAGAAAGTTCACAGAGCTATCGTCATGGGTTGGTCGAAAAGTGAACCTGAACTCAAACCATTATATCTATTTCGTGATGAATTGATCGAAGACGAGGGTGTGATTCTGAAAGGTCAGAGAATAGTCGTACTAAAATCACTGCAGCGTGAATACTCTAACTTAGTACATAGTGGTCATTTGGGGGCAGAAGCCACCAAGCGCGGTGCAAAAGACATCATGTATTGTTCAAGCATGCATGTGTCGAGACATAGATGACATAATAGGCCAGTGCAACATATGCCATAGCACAAAATCGCACCAGTTGAGAGAACCACTACTACCATATCCAGTGCCAAGTAGACCATAATCGGAATGGATCTATTTGCGTGACATTGCATGATATACCTTGTCACAGTTGACTAGTACTCTGGATAGTTTGAACTTAACACACTTGTGGACACATCTACTAAAACAGTAGTGCAGAAGCTCAAGTCACATTTTCCCAGGTTTGGTATTCCAGACATGCTGATCTCCGATAGTGGATGTTCACGTCGAGAAAAATTAATTACTTTGCAGTAGCATGGGGATTTCATCATACAATGAACAGTCCACATTTCCACAATAGCAACGGACTGGGGGAGAAAGCTGTTCAATCTGCTAAGAAGTTACTTGAGCAATCGTTCAGAGACGGCACGGGTCAATACTTGAACATGCTGAATTGGGGCAATACGCCAAGAGACAACACATGGAATGCCAGCGCAACGGAATTTGTCGCATTAAACAACCACAACAATTCCTACGGCTGAAGCTCTGTTAAAACAGAAGTAGTGGTAGCTATCACGAAGCGCGCTGCACTACAACGAACGCTTTCAACGGGTCCTGCTTATATATTATAGCTATATAGGTGCAAACGAAAATAACCAATCATGTCGATTCCATGATGGATTTAACTACGTATATATATATAGCTAGAGATTTGCTCAAAATGCACCCATGACTTTTTTGGTTCTAATCGGCGCGTCCTATGTCGGTCAAAAATGAATTACAATATAAAGACATGCCTAATGAATGCGAATGGGATTTGGTCACATGCGTGCGTAGTAGCCGAGCTGCGCTTTGTTTGTCTGCGCTAAGTCATTTATTATTTTTACATGTCGACCAGCGCAGGCATACACTACATCCTACTACAGAAAAAAATACATATACGCACATGCACATAGGCATACTAGCATTAGCCGTACAAACAACAACCAACGGCGCAAATACACTTTCCTATACCGGCCAATATGGCGGCCCCCGACTCCCAACCCCCTACCGCGGTCCGCTTGTATTGTGTGTACTAGCGCATTTTATCAAGATTCCATAATAGAGAGATAATAGAGAGAGTCCACGCACGGATCCATAGCGGCCATGCAGCGCGTTACACTTTGGTAGGACGTGCCCGCGGTCGCGTGCACCTTGCCGCGGAACTGCGCACAATATATGTAATACGGCGTGAAATACGCGAGCGTTGCAACGGTGAGAAACAGTCAAAAACAGGTGAGTACCCTCGGTTAAAGGACGCTTTGTCCCGCCTTTCTGACAACAAAGCACATATTTGTTGGTAAAAAATGATTAGGCAACACCCTGAAGAAGACCTCTGTCGATGTTCAAGGGTCTACCCCCCCCCCATTTACGAAAATGAAGTATGGGACATTACTCGCTATACTCATACAGCAAAGGGCCATAGGATCCTAAGTTCATAAATACCACCGATAGCGGTTTGTTATGAATATTCTCAACATATCGAAACAAATCGAACATATTTATACTAATCTTGACAGATATACAGACTAGATTACTATACTAATAGATTAATACTAAATATTATGCTGTCCATGTGTGTAAACAGTTGAAAATTCGATGTAAAACATAGGAGAATATGCGAAAATTCCAGCACAGGGAGATGGATCTATTGTTAACAAGGCAGCGTTGAACGTGTTACATGTGCCATAAATCTACGACTTACCGGATTTTACTTTATCGCAGTTACGTGTGACTTCTCCTTCCACCGTGGTTAGTCTATTAGATTCGCAAACCACGTTCATCATGATTTGTTTTATAGAATCACCGATAACGGGGAATCACCGATAACAGGGATCGATCAAATCACCTGTAATACATGATGGAACAAAAATATCCCTTCAACCCTATCCTGTTGTAGTTGCACCATATCAGTAGAACGGGGAATCACCGATAACGGGGTATAAGTACCACCAGTAGCAGTAATAACCGCGGTTGAGGAAATCACCGAACTAGTTTAACCGAAATTTGAAAATGGACTATAGAAATAACGTATCCTAGAGAAAAGGGGGGCACGTGCCCCCAGATTTGGGGGCAAAATAAAAAAAATAAGCTAAGGTAATAACTGTAATTACCCGAGAATAAATGTAATAAATGATGGAACAAAAATATTCCTTCAACCCTATCCTGTTGTAGTTGCGATTTAGTTATTAACAGCAAAATGGATGCTTCTTTTGCGATCCCTGGCGCATGTTGATCTGTCTATTTGATCCCGTTTGACTTTCTCTGTCTTCGATATAGTCCCCTTGGACTTTGAAGACTAATATTTATGAGGTTATAAGGAGCGACCTTTGTGACAACACTACTATTATCTGATTGATAGCTGCGTGATTTACATGCTGTAATAGAAAGAATTTGGCATTCTGCCAGTGTGCAGTCGGTCTCATATATTGCTGTGCAACCTCATTGCTCTATTACTGTGTTTAATTCACTTACTATTTCTTACATCCGCTCACGCAATAAAATGTTCTTCAGCATACGATATTCCAATAATATTCCTTCGCTTGCAGACCTACATTGTTAATTACGTCATAACGGCTTGGTAATTCATAACAGACTTACCTATGTTGCGTTTTTTTACGCTACGTTGTGTTTCCTTGTGTTAACTCTTGAATTCTAGGCGTTTCTCTTTAGCGATTATCGTACAGTGAACAGTGTCTTTATTATACTACGTTTTCGCGCTATGATAATTCTGTTGCTATATAACAATCCCTCACTCCTACTGTATTGATTGGAGTAACATTTATTATTATTATCTAACCCATAAGATGATTTTCAGCATAACAATATTCCTAGGTATAACCTGGGAATCATTTTCCCTGTACACTCTCATGGGTAACGTACGTTAGAATGGCGTGCTAATTCATGACAGCCTCAGCTGTCTCACATGTTTCGGCTGTAGTATGTTACGTTGCCTGACGTTACGTTCTGTTCAATTATCATTGTACAGTCACACTTTTCCATGCTTTAGTCTTTCACACTATATGCTAATTATCATGTACTTCTCCTTTTAAAACTCATCGCACTACCACTGCATTATAAAGTAGCACTTCTTATTCTCTAAGTTCTTCTGAAACCAGGCACGCCGCGTCCCCCACTAATACTATATATACGTAATACTTTGTCTAATGACGTCTAAATAATAGTCATATTATATATAGTCATGCGCCATGCATAAGATTCCACGTGCATAAAGTAACATCGTAAGAGTTTTTTCAAGAGTATATGCATTTATTTCTCATATTCGCAGCCAAACGAAGATTTTACAATAATCTCTCGTAATTATTACAAAATGCTACGCCTCAAAAGATCCCATCGAGCTGTCGCTGTCATTAGGCTAATGGGATTTCTGAAAAAAAGGTGCTGTATAAGGTTCACCCCTCTCTTCCGCAGCAAACTATATTTACGTACTTCTCCTTTGGCCGTACTGCATGTCTGAAACGTTGCTCGCGCATGCGCAACATCTCACAAGAAGAAGAATATTTTGCCAAAATTATGCATTTAAAATGAAGAGAGGTTATCCCAGCATAGATTACTATGATAATATTCAATCAGTAGACCTCACTTACGAAATAGGAGGCAGACCTTAAGTGCACGTACGGTCTTCGCTGCATAAAAAACAAGTCAGTACACAATGTGACTACGTTACTGTTTTAGCGCATGCACAATATCTCACGAGGGCGATATATTTTGTGCTGAAAATGCATTTAATATGGTCAGGGGGTATCTCAGCATAGGTTTCTGTAGTAAATTCCTATCAGTAGACCTGTGTTTGTAATTCGGAGAGCGCTCTAGCCAGTAGAGTGCAAAACTACTACTTCATCTCCGCCTGCCCTTCCCCTTGTCTCCATTGTCGCACTCTCATCCTCCTTCTTCTTCCACCGCCCCTCGGCTGTCTTCCCTGCCACCTTACCTCAATCTCTCACCCCTCGCTCCCGCAGAAAGCTATATTACGTACTTTTATTTAGACCGTACTGCACGTCTGAAACGGTGCTCGCGCATGCGCAATATCTCCCGAGAAGAAGAATATTTTGCCAAAATTATGCATTTAAAATGAAGAGGGGTTATCCCAGCATAGATTTCTATGATAATATTCCATCAGTAGACCTGACTTGTGAGATAGGAAGCAGACCTTGCATGTAAGGTCTTCGCTGCATAAACCAGTCAGTACACAATCTGGCTACGTTACTGTTTTAGCGCATGCGCAATATCTCACGAGGGGAGTTGTATTGTGTGCTGAAAATGCATTTAATATGGTCAAGGCGTATCTCAGCATAGGTTTCTGTAGGAAATTCCTATCAGTAGACCTGTGTTTATAATTCGGAGAGCGCCCTAGCCAGTAGGGTGCAAAACTACTACTTAATCGCCGCCCGCCTATCCCCTTGTACCCCTTGTCGCACGCTCAGCCTCCTTCTTCTTCCACCGCCCCTCGGCTGTCTTCCATGCCACCTTACCTCAATCTCCCACCCCTCTCTCCCGCCGCAAGCTATATTACGTACTTTTATTTTGACCGTACTGCAGTCTGAAACGGTGCTCGCGCATGCGCAATATCTCCCGAGAAGAAAGCAATCCTGCCAAAATTATGCATTTAAAATAAAGAGGGGTTATCCCAGCATAGATTACTATGATAATATTCAATCAGTAGACCTCACTTACGAAATAGGAGGCAGACCTTAAGTGCACGTACGGTCTTCGCTGCATAAAAAAAACCAGTCAGTACACAATCTGGCTATGTTACTGTTTTAGCGCATGCGCAATATCTCACGAGGGAGTTATATTTTGTGCTGAAAATGCATTTAATATGGTCAGGGGGTATCTCAGCATAGGTTTCTATAGTAAATTCCTATCAGTAGACCTGTGTTTATAATTCAGAGAGCGCCCTAGCCAGTAGGGTGCAAAACTACTACTTAATCGCCGCCCGCCCTTCCCCTTGTCTCCCCTGTCGCACGCTCAGCCTCCTTCTTCTTCCACCACCCCTCGGCTGTCTTCGCTGCCACCTTCTCTCAGTTTCCCACCCCTCTCTTCCGCAGCAAGCTATATTACATACTTTTATTTAGACCGTGCTGCACATCTGAAACAATGCTCGCGCATGCGCAATATCTCCCGAGAAGAAGAATATTTGGCAAAATTATGCATTTAAAATGAAGAGGGGTTATCCTAGCATAGATTTCTATGATAATATTCCATCAGTAGACCGCACTTGTGAAATAGCAAGCAGACCTTGCATGTAACTGTACGGCTACGTTACTGTTTTAGCGCATGCGCAATATCTCACGACGGGAGTTATATTTTGTGCTGAAAATTCATTTAATATGGTCAAGGTGTGTCTCAGCATAGGTTTCTGTAATAAATTCTTATCAGTAGACCTGTGTTTATAATTAGGAGAGCGCCCTAGCCAGTAGGGTGCAAAACTACTACTTCATCCACGCCCGCCTATCCCCTTGTCTCCATTGTCGCCCTCTCATACAATATAATTTAACAAAGTAACATTTTCATGTGTATCACATCTCATATTCTTTGACGAGTGAACAAGTTTGATATCTTTTCAATATATTGTGAACAACGATTTACTAATGCCGATAATAAGATACCACTAAAACAAAAATACCGACAAATTTATACATAAAATCACACATTGCAACCATTTTGAGTAATTTCACTGACAAACACATGATTAATAAAACTTGTGCGCTGCATGATGTTACGAAATGATGTTATGTGCATGTACATGCGCATAATATAAACAACGCGAGCTATGTCCTCATACGAGGGTGTCCAGGCGACCGTCAACTACGGTGACGCCACCGATACCAGCATAACACGACAGGTCAGTTTGTGGAGTCCTCGTTGTGGTCAGCGCATGGTGGAAAACACGGTTAGAACTAACGTGTTGTAATGAATTAGTGTGGAAAGAGCATGCTGTCGGGGGTAGAATAGGGTTGGGTTCACCGGTAGAGCTATGACAACCACCCTCGTCATTATTTTCTGGTTCGTCGGACCGGGCTCGTTGGCTCGTTTTTTCACTTGGTCGCGGATTCCCTTGTTCGTGACGACTTGCATGTGTGATCGAGATATCATTGGTACCGGAGTCATACTGCCTTGCTGCATGATGTTTGCTGTTTGGTTGGGTGGCGAACACCTGCTTATGACCACCTGGTGGCTCTTGATCCGTGATGTAGTCCTCGTTTTCGTACGTTCCTTTCGGCGCCCAAAACAAAGATTGCAGAGCTGAGAGGTGGGGGCGCGTAGGGTGTGGAGAGGGAGGCGGAGGGACCATTAAAATATTAAGTCATCCACTATTTTGCGCAGTTCGTTGTTTTTGGCCCCCCTGTTAAAAAATCCTGGCTACGCCACTGGACTGTGACACAGATCTAGAGGCCACACCGGACTATGAGATACTGTCAGTGTTACCGATTAGTAGTAAGAAGCTGGAGGACCTAAAGGAAGCTACTTCATACGACGCCACACTTCAGAAAGTTCACAGAGCTATCGTCAGGGGTTGGTCGAAACGTGAACTTGAACTCAAACCATTCTACCCATTTCGTGATGAAATGATCGAAGACGAGGGTGTGATTCTGAAAGGTCAGAAAATTGTGGTACCAAAATCACTGCAACGTGAATACTCTAACTTAGTACATAGTGGTTATTTGGGGGCAGAGGCCACCAAGCGCCGTGCAAGAGACATTATGTATTGGTCAAGCATGTGTCGAGACATAGATGACATAATAGACCATGCAGTGCAACAGATGCCATAGCACAAAATCGCACCAGTCAAGAGAACAACTACTACCATATCCAGCGCCAGGTAGACCATGGGCCATAGTTGGAACGGATCTATTTGAGTGGCATTGCATGATATACCTTGTCACAGTTGACTCGTACTCTGGATGGTTTGAACTTAACACTTTAAACTTGCCAGTAGTGCAGAAACTCAAGTCGCATTTTTCCAGGTGTTGTATTCCAGACATGCTGATCTCCGATAGTGGATCACAGTTTACGTCGAGAGAAATTAATTACTTTGCAGTAGCATGGGGATTCCATCATACAATGATCGAGCAGTCCACATTTCCACAGTAGCAACGGACTGGCGGAGAAAGCTGTTCAATCTGCTAAGAAGTTACTTGAGAAATCGTTCTGAGACGGCACGGATCCTTAGTTGAACATTCTAAATTGGAGCAATACGCCAAGAGACAACACATTTGGGATGCCAGCGAAACGGAATTTATCGCGTTGAACAACCACAACAATTCCTACGGCTGAAGCTCTGTTAAAACAGAAGTAGTGGTAGCTACAACGAACGCTTTCAACGGGTCCTGCTATTAGGTGCAAACGCCGGTGCAAACGGAAATAGCCAGTCGTGTCGATTCCACGATGGTTTTAACCACGTATATAGCTAGAGATTTGCTCAATATGCACCCATAACGTTTTTGGTTCAAATCGGCGCGTCCTATATCGGTCAAAAATGCGTTAGAATGTTAATGTTAATGTTAATGTTAATGTTAATGTTAAAACATGCCTAATGAATACGAATGGGATTTGGTCACATGCGTGCGTAGCTTTAGTACTATAGCCCTTCGCTCCGCCGCTGGACCCCCTGCGGCTGACCTACCTGCGGCGGAGCGAAGGGCTATAGTACTAGAGCTAATGAGTGCGTAGTAGCCGAGCTATGCTTTGTTTGTCTCCGCCAAGTCATTTATTGTTTTTACAGCGGCCAGCGCAAGCATACACTATATCCTAATACAGAAAAAAATTAGTATACACACATGCAAATAGGCATACTAGCATTAGCCGTTCAAACAACAACCAACGGCGCAAATACACTTTCCTACAGTCCGCTTGTACTGTGTGTACTGGCGCATTTTATTAAGAGTCCATAATATAGAGAGATAATAGAGAGAGGCTCTATTATGGATTTTATACAGCTGTCCCCCCCCCGCATACGCTATTACGCTATGGGCGATAGAAAAGTGTACGAACGAGAGTTACATTTCTAGAATTCTACATACCACGTGTAGACACATGTCTTAGCTATGATCCTTGTGAGCCGTGAGTTTATTGAAGCGCGATTAGTTTAATTACTTCGCAAATATGCACGCGCGGTATCGCGCATACTGACGCGTATTGAGCGCAGCCGGTTATATGCGCGGCGACATAATAATGGGTGGTAGGAAAGTGTAGTAACTCTCATATCTCGCGAACGAGTTGAGTTACATTTCTAGAAACTCTAGCTCTCATAGACACATATCTTAGCTATAATCTTTGTGACTCGCTGGTTCTTTATGCCTAAAATTCAAGTGTTCGCTGGCCGCTATGGATACGTGTGCTGGCCCTGGTATTTCGCGCACGGTTCTATAGCGGCCAGCGCGTTACACTTTGGTAGAACGTGCCACAAATAAAATATAAAGCTAAATAAATACGAAATCTATTTACAACCAAAGTTGTAATGTTTCTCTACTCTCTTTCACCTATTATTGCCGACAATTTCCTGTACATATATAGCTATAGACTATATAGACTAGACGCAATTTGGTGCCCCTTGTGTTTCCTCTCTTTGTAATGAATGTAACATAATGGCTCTCATAGTACGTCTAATTAGATATAGGTACGTTTGGCGAACAAAACACAAAATAGTGTACGACGTTGCGACTACACATGTATTGTTAGAAGTTGTGGATTTTAACAGTATGAGATATTTAAGTCGATTTTTGCCTTAACATAAGTCCTAACTCAAACAAACTGCTGTAAGAAACGTCATAACTTCATCGTGACTAGTATCGTAATACTATTCCCAAGTTTTGCCATAGTCCTAATTCAACCATAACATCACACAATCGGGTAGTTGTGACAACATTCACTACGTCTGCCGAAGCAAATAACAATTTTGTAAATGCCATTTTAAATAAATAGAAAGGAAACTTGTGGGCTATGCCGGAACAGACATCACCACTACATGGTACTATCTAAGTATAGGCCGACAGCACCTGCGCCTACTTCACTAACAATGTCTAAGGGAGTCGCCTACGCCTACTCCCCTAACCCTAACTACTATACCTTAACCCTAACCTAATCCTACCACCACCTAACGGCCCTACACCATAGATGCAAATCAGTGAGACAGGATACGTTCGCGCCGCTATACAGTGGGGACCATAAGAACCTACATGAGCCCACACCACTCACACGAAAACCGTAAACAGGAGAATTCAAGATGATTCTAGCACATATCCGCACTGCAATCACTAGCATCCACCTGGAAAGCTTAACACAACTCTACTATCGGCTGTCATCGCCGTTTAACCGTCGTGATTCCCTTTCTAACAAGAACGCAGGTACAAGATGTGGCAGCAGCTATTAGCGATAAACCTACTCTTCCAGAATTATCTAGCTTAAAGTCACGGTTCCTAACGATCATGCGTGCCCATCACTTCCCGCGCGCTCCTGTGTCTTTTCACCGCGTATAAAAATACGAGTAACAAATTTAAATATCAATTTATAGTTATCTTTAATTTTGAACATTTCACCCGGGCGAGTAACGGAATTGTGTTTTCTTACGACGACCACCCACGGCGCTACAACGCTTATTGGATTAGCATAGTACCAATAGTGCATATAGTTTCATACAATGAGTTCCATCAGATAAAAGGAAATCACCCTTTTATCTTATTTGATCATTCTTTTTTTATCTTTTCATTTATTAAGGGGAATTTCCCCTTTTTCGACCTTGCGTTAGCATGACATTATTTTGTGCTTATATTTTACGGAAACTTACTAGATCCTGCTTCGCGCATGGTTTATAATATACAACTCGTAGTAAGTAGTCACAGCCTACCGCAATTAAACAGACCGAACATAGGCCTACCACGCCCGAGAAGGAATATCCCGCACCGTCAACAGTGTGCCGCAAATCTCTCCACCAAAATAACGAACGCGAGTATATATATATGATATGGTACACGTTTCCCAGTTACGTGGGACTCTCCCACTGTTCGACCACTGGATTTGTAACCACTCGCACACGAACATTAACACACGTTACAACTCAAGAAATGAAAGTGTTTAACGCCGAATATGGTCCCGGGGACATTTTATCCGCTCATGGTCAACCGACCAAGAGTGGAGCAATCAAAAACGGTACAATATTCCTACGGACAGCGTAAGGCCCGAGTAATAGGCTAACAAGACTACAACGAGGCGCAAGGACCTTAACCAAAAACGAATCCTCCTGTAGAGAGCGGCCGAAGTCGCGTGCAGAGATCAGCTGGATTGGCTTCGTGCCTGTATATCTGCGTGTGCTTCCTGCTGCCGATTCGATTCGCTCCTGGTGATGTCTGCCGGGTTTACAGCTAGAGCAGCCACTGCCGTGGAACTTGAACTGAACTCACACCTATGCCTCTTCGAACTGAAAACTGAGCATCTATCTCCTCAAAACTGCAGGTGGTTCCTGGGAGCCAAGGTATTTATATACCCAATCCCCCGGCTCAGACGCAGGGCAGCAGTCTCACCACGGGCACACACTGTGACACGCACGTCTGGCTTCAAGCCATGTCAACGTAACAGTCAGCTTCAGACGTGACACCGCACGCTGACTTTAGACGTGATCTTGCACGCCGCTTTGATCGTGACAACGTGGTCAAGCTTCACCCGTGACAAGCAAACCGTCGGGCTTTCGGACAAGTGACAGCACAGTCGGACTTCGACGTGAGCGCACGTCCGGCTTCGGACGTGACGCACGTCGAATTCAACCGTGACGCAGGCGTCGAGCTTCGGACACGCTCGTGGCCACGCACGTGCATCTTGGCCACTGCCATGCGGGGTGAGCGCCCTCGACAATCCCCGGGGATGCTAGGGACGGTGCCGCCGAGAGCAGAAAACCGGGATGTGATGCTGCGGCAGAAACCGAAATTCCGTTAGCATATATATATAATAACATATATATACATATATTCAATACTCCACATTCGTCAGGTTAAAAAAGCCAAAATGCCTGACTATTTTTGAAACCAGGTTGCCAACCACCACATTACCGAAACAATAAACTCTATCAAAAACCCATTTTGGAAAGATGTTGCACTGATGCCTGGTCAGAATATAATGCATTCTCAAGACCACAAAATAGTGAAAAAATTCTAAAAGGAAACACATATTAGGTTCAACAAGCATATTAAACTAGGCTATATAAGAACCTGGCACAGAAAAGGTATAATATTTGTTAAAAATATCTGAATGAATGAAACGGTGATCTTATGCGACAGGTCAATTAAAGGGCAAATATAAGTATAAAAAGCCACCTTATTGATGTAATAAGGTTGGCACAAGCAATTCCACAACAAGGATTGGTTGGACCAAATTACAAACGAATCAATTCTTCTAAAACATCGGTCCATCAATATCCGACCATGCAGTCTTTTATAGTATTAGTCACTCAAAAGGGCTGTAAACAATTTACAACCTAATTTAATAAAACTAAAATCACAAATGTTGGTAGTCAAGAAAAATGGTGTAAGGAATATTAAACCATTTAATGCTGAAATAGTGATACTGGAAAATATTTCTAATCAGCTTGCCGTTCCAAAGACTATCTATCGACACAAAAATCTTTTTTTAAAGAATACTTCCATACAGAATCCTCAGCAGAATATCATCACAACCAAATGTTTTTCTCGCTTCACCGTTCAAGGATTGTGATGAGATCCTTGTCCGTTCGCTTGAGAAAATACTAGTGAACCAACTTCGGTCATCATGTTTGTGGAATGCGAATATGTAATGTGTTGGCTGAACTACACTCCTGGTTGGGCACACCACTGGTTTTAGAAACTAAATCAGTTCTCCCAAAAACCAGATATTATCGCTCGGATCGGATCGACTGTAACGATATTGCTGCAATTTTAGTATTCAGCATTCAAAAGTTTACAACTCTAAAACTTAAGCTTAAGAACTCGTGACCAACGCTTTGCTGCTGTCAAAAGCCAACATCAAATCATTGTATTGTACATGAAAAATATTGGCGCAGCCCACTAAACAACAAAATGATAAAGTTTCTTGGTAAATGGTCATAACTCTACTGCGCATTGTAATACAGTAAACAACTTATACAACTGTTGTTTTGTTTTTTGTGCAAAATAAGTCTATACTCGCTGAATCTATCTATGTGCATGAATGTAATATATTATTATATGATCCCTAATTAGCAAGTATCATCATTGTACCAAGTGTATGTGTATAGGTATGGTACTTACAAAACTTGTTTTATGCAATATTCTAGAAAATAAGTATCTATATATAAAAAATAAAAATAAAAATTATGTTTAACTTTGAATTCAGTGCTAAAGACATATAAATTATGTATGTATATATAACATTTCAACGTAGTTATAATGATCGTAACTTACATACAGGTCCGTTTCCCAAACTTTTCAAAAGAAGGGGTGGCGATGAGCGAGAGTACTTAAAATTTCTGGGTCTGTGCAAATAATAGTGGGCAAAGCGCACACACGAAGTCCCTCACGATCTGGGCGGGCGGGCGGCCAGGTTGGGGCGGCCTGAAGCTCCTTCTAATGGTTGGTTAAGACTCCGTGTGGGCGATCTGAGCCATGTTTTGGACCATCTTGTTTGGGGCACAAAAATTTTATAACCAATATTTTCAGAAATATTAAATTTGTTGTAAAGGATCGCTGATTGACTCGCTTTACAGGATATCAAATATGTTATTAGCGGCGCGAAATGCACACCCACCTATTGCCGATCTACCTGAGGGCCAGGTAAGGCCCCTCAATAAATCGACGCGCCCTCCATGCAACGAGCCTAGACTCGGCGCAACCAGCATCTGCTACTAGCCGTC
>NW_014577166.1:13554-26313 GCF_000485595.1 Priapulus caudatus
AGATTCAAGAGACGCAGTGTAATTCCCCACGTATGTGATCTGGATCTGCTGTACGCACTGCCATCTATTGACGAATAGCATTTTTTCGGAATTTTTTGACTTAATACTTAATACTTAAACTTTTTTAAATTTTTTCTCAGCCAGAGGCCATCTCCCAGACGTGGTGATTCTGATATATCTTCAGTTAGCGCGATTGAGTGACAGATCAGGGCGAAAAGCGCAGGACAAAAAAACACACACACACACCAAGATTAGCCAAATTATTTAGTTATAGATAGATGAACGAGCAATATATATGTACCAAGGACTTTTGCTCCAGCTGCAACAAAATCCCTATATGACCATGAAGCCGCATATTGACAGGCGGCAAGACTCGCCACAGGGGATTGGTGTGGTGAATCTATGATCACGCATACGGGCCCTGCCAGAAATTGCGTTTATTGTTATGATCTGGCTTCCCGTTACCCGCTGGCATGGGCGTAACGAAACAAAGATACACTGATCAAACCCATAATGAGCGCTGACTATTCTTTCATTCGTCTGGTATTATATCCTGAATTTTTGTGATCATGCAAGTACACGTGTTAAAACTAAACAATAAACAAAAGTGCATGGTTAGCATTTTGTTGAGTGAGCATTTGATGAGTGAGCAATAATGCGCGAGTAGCCCATCGGCACTGATCGCATACACAACTAGAGCACTCGGAGAGCGCAGACCTCCCTCCCAAGCAGCCGAATGTCTCACTGAAGAAAATTTTTATTAATTAATTAATTAAATTAATTGATTGGATCCGGATCACCACCAAATGTAATCAATTCTAAGTTACCCATTTCTGAACCTATCCTAAAGATTTAATTAATTAATTAATTAATTAATTAATTAATTGGATCCGGATCACCACCAAAATCTAATCAATTCTAAGTTAGCCCATTTGTGACCTATCCTGAAAATTTTATGACAATCCGTCGATAACTTTTTTAGTTAGGCTGTACACAAAGAACGGTGTTACAAACCCACAAACGAACAAACACTCAAACAAACAAACACTTAAACGAACAAACACACGCCGGTGAAAAGATAACCTCTGCCAACCCTTGGCGGAGGTAATAAATTGCTGCCTATTGCTAATATTGAGTTAGCTGAGTCATAGATATAATATACAAATACAATGCGTTTGTATAATATCTGATAATATATATATGCTGAGTCAAGTCGGGCGCAATATACCATTTATGCATGTCGCAGCCATACATATATTGCGTTTAATTAAATCGGGCGTGCAACACTTCTGCTAGAAAGAGCTACAGGAAATGCGCTATACGGAAGTCAAGTGAATACATATGAACAGAAGGCTGAGTTACCGTCACTAACACGACGAACAGGGAATTCAAGCGGACTCTATAGGCACATTCGCCTGCAATCACTAGCAGTCACTGGAATGCTTAACTAAACTTAACTATATGCTTGTTCATGGCCGTTTACGGTTATTCCCCTCTACAAGAGCATATTGCGCAACTATTGGCGATAGCCTACTTTTCAGAATACTAGCTTAGTCACGGTTCCTAACGTCAGGGCATTCACCTTCGCGCCTCCTGTTCTTCCGCGTATAAAAAACGAGTAAACAAATTTAAATGACAAATTTATAGTTACTTGAATTTAAAACAACCCACACAGTCACCCACCCACCCACCTACCTACCCATCCACACACCCACCCATACTTTACCCACCCACCCACTTACCCACCCACGGGCTACACGCTCATTGCTACATAGTACATACTTTCATCATGAGTTCCTGAGATAGAAGTACATACAAGCATATACTTGCTAGCTCTCTTGACGGCATAATTCGGGTATAAGTAAACATATCGCGCGTGTAGACCTATCATTCTAGAAGTTCTTGGAGTCATCTTAGGGGGAATTCCCCTTTTTCTATATTGCGTTAGCATGATGATTTGGCATTATTTTGCAATACGCAATTCATGCTTCTCAAAACTTAAAAATTATCTTTCTAGACCTTTCTGATCCGCAGGGTATATATACTCGGTAGTAAGTGTCAGGAGCTACAGACCGAACATATATAGGCCTACACGCTCGAGAGGAATATCGACGTCACAGTGTCCGCAATCTCTCCACCAAAATGGCGAAAGTAAGTATAATATATATATATATATATATATATATATATTTATTTATTTATTTTCTACGTTCTACGTTCTACGTTCTACGTTCTACACGTTCTACGTTGGCGAGAGGGCGAGAGTCGTACGACGTCACAGACGTGTAACAGTCGGAGAGCCTGGTCGATTTCGTTCCGGCAGTACCCTGGGGGACATAGACCCTCTCAGCGTTAGTGACGGTAACTCAGCCTTCTGTTCATATGTATTCACTTGACTTCCGTATAGCGCATTTCCTGTAGCTCTTCTAGCAGAAGTGTTGCACGCCGATTTAATTAAACGCAATATAACCATTTATGATGTATATAGTGAGTTGCTGTTTCTGCTGCTGCGCGGTTGTTATTGCTCTTATTGTTATACTCCTACTGTTTCTCTTATTGGTGTTATTGTTCCTACAACTTCGATCTGTTGCCGCCTAGCGTGGCCTAGATACAATAATGTAACCCAAACCCAGGATAGCTGACCCTATCCTGGGTTTGGGTTACATTATTGTATCTAAGCGTGGCCCTGTGTCAAAAATACATACACTTAAAGGACAATTAAAGTCAACTTCTGTAACGTTTTTATACATAGAAATACATTCAACAACGTATTCAATTTCAAATCTGGCACCCAATTAGTAATAAACACAATAAAAATAACTGAATAGTAATCTAGGTCATGTGACGTCACAGCCCCATGTTGAGCGACGCCATTATGTAAACATAGTGTGTGCGGTGGTTAAATATTCGATGTTTTTTTGTTATTTCTCATGCTTATTTATCATGTCAAGACACAAACACATGTAGCCTGTAAATGTACTTATATTCATGTACATACATATTACCTGTGTAGATAATGCAATCACGGTATATGTACATGACTTGCCCAGGGGCGTGTACAGGATTTCTACCAGAGGGGAGTCTAACCGTAACCCAAACTTGCAAGCACGCGAATGGGGGGTCTGGGGCCCTCCACCAGAATTTTTTTTTAATTAGCCCCCCTTAGATGCGTTTTCTGCGCGAACAGGGGGGGGTCCAGACCCCCTGGACCCCCCCCCTGTACACGCCCCTGTTGCCGTGCGTAGATACATGTACATGTACAGATACATGATTCTGACCGAGCGTGATAAGCCCGTAGTCCGCAAATGCAGACGTTATAACTCCGCTTTGCTAATCTGAGGGTGCGGGTTTATCCCCATTACTGGGGTCTGCGTCGGCTCGGACTAGATAAGCCCGGTGATCGCATACTCGCATGACTAACCTGGTTTAGCGTCGAACTGGTCTACAATAACCCTGTTCTTCTCATTCTCATGGCAGCATATACATTCAGGTGCCGTACTCATTAATTCACAAACACCACGAGAACACCAGTATTTGTCTACAGTCCTATCGGGTACGGCCGCCGAAGCTTCCATTCCGCCATGTTGTGACTGTTCTAATTCTTGCGAAGTTTGTGCCGACTCTTTGCGTTACTTTTTCAGACTATTCTCTTCAATTTCTTCTTGTGTATATTCAGGCTCAAACCTATATCCAACTGGTAAATCACTATAAATATCATCATCATCTGAGTAATCACTAGAATCATTGAAATTATCGCCGTCTGTTTCCATACACTGAACTGTTACACAACACTCAACTTGCGTTAGCGTGGCGTCGCTCAACATGGGGCTGTGACGTCACATGAACTAACTCGCCTGGCGCACATTGCCGAACATTTTCCCGAACAAATGTTCGTTCAAACAAATGTTTTTGTCTGGCAATGTGCGGGTGGGCAATTGCTGAGCGCACATTGCCGAACATTTTGCAGCGAACAATCTCGTTGCGCCGTCTAGTAGCTGTGCAAACTGCATGCAGCGTCCCCTTCCCACACTCAGGATATATGAGAATTATAAATATCACGCTCAGTAGAATTGAGCCAGAGCGAGAGCGCCATCTGTCGTGGAGTTTGGTAGCTGTGTTGTAAAGAGTCACGTGATCGGCGCATGATTGGGCACAACAATCATGTGACCACATATCGTACTGCTATTGGTTACTACTTTACAAATGTTCCTAGAATTGTTCGGCATTCAGCGCACATTGACGAACATTCGAGATATCAAACATTTCCGATCTTCAGAAACATTGTTCGGAACAAATGTTTGGCGACTTTGCTGACCGTTTCCCACCGCACATTGCCGAACATTTCATGGAACATTGCTACGATAATGTTTTTGAGCAAAATGTTCGGCAATGTGTGCCGGGCTACTATTTATGTGTTTACTATTACTATTTATGTGTTTATTACTAATTGGACGCCAGATTTGAAATGGAATACGTTATTGAATGTATTTCTATGTATAAAAAAGTTACAGAAGTTATGAAATTTGACTTAATTCAATTGTCCTTTAAACACAGACGCTACCACAACTATCAATTTCACAGCGACATGCGTGCGTGTGTGTACAGGTACGCGTGCGTGCATGCATGTATACGTATACGTGCGTGCGTGCGTGTGTGCTGTGCCTGTGTGCACGTACACGTGCGCGTCGTGCGTGCGTGCGTGCGTGTGAACGTACACGTGCGTGCCGTGCGGGAGTGTGTGAATGCGTGACGTGTTCACGTACACCGTGCGTCGCGTGCGTTGCGTGCGTAAAAGTCGCACGTACTACCTGCCGCCTTGCTATGATGCGTATGTAAACGCTGCGAGCGTGCGCTATGCACTATTACGTGCGTGACGTGCGTGTGCACGTTACAGCCTGCGTCGCCATGCGTACGTGCGTGCGTGTGCAGGCTACACGACACGCTGCACGCTCGTTGGCGTGGTGCACTACACGTTCGCGCGCGTGCCGGTTTCGTAACGTAGCGAACGCTACACGTGCGCTGCCGTGCCCGATGACTAGTGTGGTGCGAGCGTGTTCACGTAACACGTGCGTCCGTGCGTGGTCTGCGTGTTGCCACGTTACACCTCCGTGCATGCATGCGTGCGATATGGATAAACGTGCGGACGCTGTCGCGTATGCACATATACTGTGCGCTGCGTGCGCTGTGCCACGTCACCTGCGTGCATGCGCGCGTGCGTGCGTGCGTGCGTGCGTTTGGATGTACACGTTGGCAGCGTGGCGACCTGACTATGCAAGCTACACATGCGTGCCGATGCGTGGTGCTGTTACGTACATCGTACTTAGTGTTTGCCGCCTCATCGCTGGCAGTTATAGCTTACGTCTACACGACGAAACCTTAACTCGAGTTAAGCGTCTACTACGGCGGGCCTTAACTCGAGTTAAGGCCCGTGTAGACGCTTTAACTCGATGTTAGCTTAAACCTCACGATGGCGGCAGCACTAGTACGATGTACGGTAGCACACGCACGCACGCACGCGCTACTTGCCACACGCACGCGCACACTCATGCCGCCGCACGCACGTCTACGTGCACATGCATGCACGCCACGCACGCACGTGTACCTACACACAACATGCACGTACGCACGCACGGCACACCTGCACACACGTGTACCGCACAAGAACGCACGCACGCACGCACGCACGAAGCTGTTCCTGCACACCGCGCGCACCACCGCACGCACGCACGCACGTGTACGTGCACACACACACGGACGCACGCACGCACATGTACGTGCACACGCGCATGCCCGCACGTGTAGGTACACACGCACACAATGCACGCACGTGTACGTGCACACGCACGCCATGAACCAGCTGTACGTACACACGCACGCACGCACGCACGCACCACACGCACGCTCTACGTGCACATGCACACGCGCGCACACACGCACGCACGCACGTGTACACGCAGCACGCACGTATACACGCACGCACACTCATGCACGCACGTGTACGTGCACACGCACGCATGCACGCACGTGTACGTGCACATGCACGCACGCACGCATGCACTCACGCATGCACTCACGCATGCACGCACGCATGCACTCACGCATGCACTCACGCATGCACGCACGTGCACAGACACGCACGCACGCACACACGCACGCACGCACGCATAATACATCGGTAATAATCGCTATCGGGTGTTGTCGTGTAGACGCTACATAATCGCTAACTCGAGTTAACGCTTAACTCGAGTTAGCTTAACCTCGATCGATCGACTGGCGAGGTTAAGCTAACTCGAGGTAACGCTCGAGTAGTAATTAACTCCTTATACTACAGTATAAATATTATTATTGGATTTAGGTCGCTGCATCTGTGCTGGAGTTCTCATCGATGTACAAGAGGTACATAAGGCAAGCAGAATGAAGTACGTAGAGTTGATCATCACCTGTCAAGCTTTATTAATTTATACACACACCGACGCACTACAATAACACGATAAACTATAATAAATTTTGTTTTGAGTGATTCTCTTACATTTCGTGTATTTATTGCCCACCATTGTGCCAATATATATGCATGCAATCATAAGTGCTATCCAAAACAGAAAACATATTATTAAAATACAAATTTCCTTTGATATTCTGTACCAATCTAAATTAAATGTTCGTGTAATTGTATTGTCTATCCGAGGTTAAAAGATAACACTTTAGCTACTTCATTAATTGTCCAATTAGCTTGTACGGTCAGCAGGGTATGGAATATATATGCACCCCTCTACAGTTTGTCCTTGAAGGAGAGGTCGATCCCTTTGATGTGCTGCACCAACCTGTCAATACAGCCAACGATATCCAACATGAGATATTTATTCAGAATCATTCAACTGACAATGCCCACTACGTTTCACGTTTTCATTCAATAAAGGAATGGTAATTAGTCTTCAATATTTCTATTGGTAAGATGTATATATGGCTGGAAAAGCTGTAAAAACGTTTTCCTATAGAACGCACAGGTTAGAGTTTCTAAACCGTAAGACTTAATTCTATTACAAAGCTTTTCCAAGCCATTGTACCCCAACATTTGCATGATATAAAACATTAAAGAAATTTCCATTGAGAAATTGCTGAATGCTGAGAATTGCAAAATGCAGCGAAAACCTTTATCTCACTTGATAACGGGTAGATGGTCTTTACTTTGATTTCTATTAATTTGAATTATTTTATTTATATCTAGACATTTTTTAATAGCATAATTATACCAGTTCTTGGCCCAGTTTACATCGTCGTCTGAGACAGGGCTCTCCACCTTTCCAAGCCTAGCTGCAAACTCGTCGTGGATTTTTTTGTGTGAATGGTAGTCAGCGTATTTGGCTTTCTCCATCATTTCCTACCGAGACAAAAATATTATTGCGGTAAAATGAAACATAAACGGGATGGCTATTTTTGCTGAAAAACTTTAAAATGTTACATAAGATTACCATTTATGCACATCCCCGTAAAATCGTTATTGTCAACGCAACTATCATTTCCCACACAGGTTTCATTCAGATAAAAACATGTGGTGTCCACCTATATCCATGTAAAAACAAAACGCCCTTAAACGCAAAAAATGTCCTCTTTTCAAGTTGCGTTTAATCCCCACCCCCACCTCACACACGCGAGCGCGGATGCATGCACACACCAATTAATAACATAAGTGTTGATGTCGAGAGAAACTACTTTTATTCCTAATCCTATTTTTTCTTCGGAAATTATATTTGCCATATAATTTATCGTAATGACCCCCCAATTCCTTTCGGCCACGGTTTGTTAAACTTTCCTCTGCGCACACCTCTCTTGCTGCACATTGCATTGGCCGGATATTTATAATTGAATATATATTCGGCCGGATGTATTATAACTTAATAAGATGTGATATAACAAGAGCCGCAGAGCGACTGGGCTCATCTGAGGTGCGTTGCTACGGTTATGAACGTAAAATTTCAGTCATATGCAGATACACAGTTGCGTACACATCATTTCAGCAACCTGCTGCATTCTGCATACCTCCCAAATCTCATTGGTTGATACAAATCGCGTGCCTAAAACTCCTGTTTTATGGTGCATTGTGACCCTAACCCTAACCCTATTAAAAAAAATAATATTTAATTGTAAAACTTATTTGTTATTGAATTGTTGTAAATAAATCATGTAAATATTTGCGTTAATTGGGAAAAAATAGTTGAATGGATAAAGATAGAAAAATACAGAAAACAGGTAAATCATAAAAAATCTGATGTAATTCCATCCAAGGACCTTTGACCCGTGATCCTGTGCTGTACCCGTTCGGCTATCCAGACATATTGGCTTTTTAGATTATGGATGTGCCATGAATATGAGAACACTGTGACTTCATTGAGGCAGCTCAGGAATCCATGTTTAACTCTCCTCTTGAGGGTCAAAATGTTATCAGACACTTACTCTTTGCACGTCAGTGGAAAGCACATTTCATGGTCCTTTCAATAAAGTGATAAAAATGGTAGGTCAGCGCTAAAACAAAAAAGTTTTTCACTCGGTTCGTTAGGCTATGTTCTCAGAAAATGTCTGATATCTGACCTTTCCCCATTGCTCTTTGACCTGTGACCTCCAATTTCGCACTGGTGATGGGTTTCCTGCCCATCACACTATACACCAAATATTAAGAGCATAGGTCGAGCCGTTTAGATTTGTGCTGCAATTCTGCATTTCCTCCCTATAAGGAGGGAATGTTCCCCCTTCTTTTACACCTCTTGACCTTTGACCCTTGACCCCCCGCTTTGACATCCCAACTCGTTTTCGGATTACCCCCCTACGTCCAGACTTTCAAATCCGTACGTCGAGCCGTTTAGATTTGTGCCCAACTGTTGACGGATGGCCGGACGCACGCACGTACAATCATGCGATTCTACAAGCTGCATCTGACTATGTCAGATGAGCTAATAAGGCTGAATTCTTCCGATAATGCGGCAACCGTTCATGGAGCTGGAAAAGAAGATAGGTAATTTGTACAACATTGCAAATTACCTTTTCTCAAGCGCTCTTGAAAGCATATCCTTTGTAGAGTACTAAAGCGCATGCGTGCGTAACAATATTTGCGCATTTTAGCGGACGAACTCAGCCCGGTAACACCGACTTAAGACTTGTGACAACTTGGACTGAGTCGATCTCGCGGGTTCTTTGTTTTAAAACAATTTTGGCTCAGGAAAATCAAGAAAAAAATTTTAAAAAAAGAAAACCCGCAACGTTAGTATGTGGTTTTAAATCGGAGAATGGATGCTAGGCCCTACCTTGGCACAAACTAATAATTGTTATGTAACGTTGAATTACTCTATATATCGTAACTTGGTAATGTAGATCCAACAGATATTGCTAGTCTGTGATAGCACGTAACACAGAGATTAGATACGTGTACAATATACCCACAATATCTGAAAAGAATCACCAACTTCTTACCTCCTCAGTGGCGAAATGTTCGCCAAAGACTTTGTTTAGATTGTTGAGACTATCCTTGCACGCACGATTCTCAGCGACAGCAAAGATTCCTTGAAAAAGACCCTTGTGCTGCTCATCTACCAAATCGTACTGAAAAACCCGCGCAATAAACAGTTTATAACCGTTAGTCTTGTATTAAATTATGCAAGATTTATCTTATGAACGATTGGGAGAGCTCAATCATATTTACTCAATATATTAAAATTAAAAATATTAATTATTAATAATAATATTAAAACCATATTATATTATTTCTAGGCCTATTACTATTAGTATTATACATATCAATTACTCTCAACAACCAAAGTAAATTGGTTACTCCGTTCAAGACAATATCAACCCGAACACAGGCACTTGGAGCGTTTCATTAAAATATAGGCTGTAGCTACGAGTACGGCAGCCGTATCTTAATGTCTCGAGGCTGGAGGTACGGCAGTCCATTCGCTTTCATACTTAAAATAACGAGACAAAGATGGCGGCGGGTGGAACCAGATTTCGAAATAACGCCTTGGAAAATATATTCACGATTTTAGTTTAGATGAGCTAGAACCCTAACCCTAAACCTAAACCTAACATAACCCTAACCTAATCCTAACCCTAACGCCAAAAAGGGGCTTCAACGAACGACGGCTGCCGTACCTCCAGCCACTGCGTAAAATATAATGCTAAATAAACACGAAATCTATTTACTACCAGTCTTAATGTTTCTATTATCTATACTGAGACTCTCTTTCACCTATTGCTGCCGACAATTTCCTGCAAATCCCGTCCAAATGCTCATCTGTAACAAACGCTGGCTGCCGCTGCACACTGACACATAAATATATAGTGTCTATATATTAACTAAATACGCTCAAGAGTATAGATAATAACAGGAGTAAGATAATATAGGATAATAACACATCTACTCTGTGTTATTATCTACTCTTGATACGCTGTGGTATATGCCCGGCAGCCGGGCACGGTCTTCGATTTTCTAAATGCCCGGCAGTTCCTAACCCTAACCCTTGTTTACTTGAGATAACGCTAAAAATTAAAAACTGCCGGGCATTTAGGAAACCGAAGACCATGCCGGCAGCTGTCAGATATATGCCGGCTGCCGGGCATATATATAGCCACTCTATATTTAGGTGTCAGTGTGCAGCGGCAGCCAGCTTTCGTTACAGATGAGCATTTGCAGGAAATTGTCGGCAATAATAGGTGAAAGAGAGTATAGAAACATTAAGACTTTTGTAGTAAATAGATTTCGTATTTATTTAGCATTATATTTTATTGAAACGCTCCAAGTGCTAGTGAACCCGAATGAGTGTCAGATATATATTATTGGCGTATAAAAATGCACCATCTTATACGTGATCATAGTGTATACTTACGAAAACCTTGAAGCTCTCATCCCAGCAATATGGCTCTGGAATCTCGAAACCCATGACAAACTTATATAATTGTGCGCTTTCTGAACGCGACAAGATAACTTGTGACTGAGTGGTTGGAGCACTGGAGTGAAGACTGAAGAGGTGGAAAATCGCTCCAGTTTGCCTTTTATAGGGAAGAATGTTGGGCGATCGCACTCTCGCAGAGGTACGACCAGAATTAACATTTAAAATATTTGTTTGCATTTACCTCAAATTGTGTGTGAAATTTTCGTTGTATAAGCTCTATGTTTGCTAATGCAAAAAAAATTATTTGGTAATCAATTTAAAAGTTAATCAAATCGAAATTTCCGTGACTTTAAAAATAATAAACTCTTAGCTTTACCCCTTCATTTGAATTGTTGGGCTGCATTGCTAAAAGAGTGGCGGGTCGCACGTTCTCCCTGGCCTACGTGATGTCAAGCGTGTGTGCATTTGTGTAGAGTACCTCCATAAATATTTTTATGGCGGTACTCTACATTTGTGCTTTGCAGTTTGTCTAGACCACTGTCTCTGTCTTGATCATAAAAATAATATACTACTTTATCAGGTGGTATTTCCATACATTTTTGCTATAATAACTATAAGGCATGCGGTTAAATGCCGTTAATGTGCAGGTATTCGCCTAGAAAGAAATCTGAATCTTGCAGTTGTGGTAGAACTGTGAAGCGTAGGGCCCATTATCAACGCTGTGCGCTGTGTTGCGTAAAGCCTGGCGCACACGTGAGTAATTATGCATGCGTCAAAATACTCAACGAAAATCCGCCACAAAAAGGCCAAAAAAATAGGTGTGTTTCCTATTGCATCGAAAACAAAAGTAGGGTAGGTAGGTAGGGATTTTTTTTTAATACAATTTTACAGGTGTTTGCTAATTCGACATCTTACAGGTTATAAATAGGATTCCTCGTTTGTCTGTCAGATTTCCAATTAAAACCCCTTTTTTTCTTTTTTACTTTTTTAAAGGATAGGGTCGGCCCTAATAATCCAGAGAGACCGGGTACAAGATGGCGTTGAGCAAAAGATGCGTTGTTCCCCGACCGCCGAAAGCGGTTAAGCCGCGTACTTCCGCGGGACTGGGCACACGCGACCGCGGGTTGTTGTATGTAGCATCTCGCGCTCCCCGCTATACGAATTCGCGCGCCGAAGGAAGGCAGGCGCGCGAATGCGTATAGCGGGCAGCCTAACATCGCGCAGTTTTCGGGACACGTACATCGGCTTGGCTACATCGGCTTTAGAGGGGGGGCTTTCCGATTATAGATTGACACGCGTTTGTACATCCTCGCCATCATACCGTCACCTGCCGTATTTTCGTACCTTATCTGGCGTTCTCTCACTCTCTTTCTCTCTTTCTCTCGCACTCCCCACGGTCTGTCTCTCTGTCTCTCTCTCTCTCTCTCTCTCTCTCTCTCTCTCGCTCGCTCCGCCGCCACGGGTTAATAACTAGAGAAGTGATGCGCAAAAGAGGCATTGATCCTGACCGACGAGCGCGATGTAGCGCAAGGCGCACGCACCGCGGGAACGTGCTACGGAAGTATGAGGCGCTGGGAGCTATGCATCCGTGCGCCAAATCCATAGGCCGGCGCAAGGATGCATGGCACCCAGCGAACAGCCACAATAAATTTTTGAAGACTAGTGGCGCCATCTATCGGACGGCATATGTGCGAGACGAGATGTGGGTGGGGGGGCAGTCAACCCCGACCGGCCACCGCACGGATCCATATAGCTCCCAGCGAACAGTGTCGAATTGGGTAGGGGGGGAATTGGGCCGGGGGAAACAACCCTCTGGCGGTCCCCGTTGGGGGGGGGTCTTAGGGGTGATATTTGGGGTGGCGGGCATTTCTGGGGGAGT
>NW_014577166.1:27794-29645 GCF_000485595.1 Priapulus caudatus
GCGTCTGCGTGCATGCGCGTGTGCGTGTGCGTGCGTGTTTGTGTGTGCGTGTGCGTGTGCGTGTGCGTGTGCGTGTGCGTGTGCGTGTGCGTGTGTGTGGGCGTGTGCGTGTGCGTGTGCGTGTGCGTCCGAGTGTGTCACTGCGGGTGCGTGTGCGTGTGCGTGTGCGTGTGCGTGCGTGCGTATATTTTATATTTGCAGTGCATATGTGTCTTACATAATGTCATAATTATAGCTACAGAAAGGCTATCTATATACTCGTAAGGCATATTAGAAGAAATATCATGAAAACAATTTATTAAAACTTCAAAACGAAGTGACGGATAATTCGTATCGTTATGCAGTAATCTATGGGCGCCAGTGACGCGATCGTGCGCGGTTTACGATGTTTCTGACAACGGGCCCCTGGTCATTATATAATATATAGCAGATTATATGGTCAATACGTGACGTTTACCTTGTATACAGGCGAATGCGAGCGACTTCATCAGCACACAGTCGTGACATGATCGATCATCGTAGAATGGTTCCAAAATGCATGATATGATGAGCGACCGCCGCAGGACACACGGGGGAGCGAGACGAGATGTGGGGGGGGCGAGTCAACCCCGGGCGGTGGTTATATACGTCGACTGCCGTCGTCTTCTCAGACGTCTAGGGACGGTCGGTCGACCGGAAACACACCTATTTTTTGGTTTGGCTTTACCCATTCCCGATACCGTAAATCTAAGACATTGAACACCACAGTGGATTTATTTTGCAGCTCGCTGAGTCACCTACTACACCATAGAAACATATAAAGACTCTGTCTGGTACAGTTCAGTCTTCATTATACGACGATCATTATGCAACTACAGCATCTATACAGCACCTATAGGTGGTCGAGTAATCGAAAATGTCGGATAGTGCGAAGACGGGAGTGTGGTGAAACAAATCGAAGATAAAATCGAAGTGCAGTATAAATATTAGATTTTGTTTAATAATAACCACTCTACTGTATAAACAAAATGAAGAGAGCTATTAATTGTTATTTATAAGTGGTTGAAGTTTGTTTCGGCAGCTTTCTCCTAACAGTACCACACTGTAGAACACATATATCCCGCATATTGACTATATGTCGGATAAAGCGGAATGTCGGATAAAGCGGAATGTCGGATAACTGATTTTCTCTAAATTTCCGAATTTCATTGAACCGCACGGTGCTAGGTCGTATCGTGATGGCGAAAGCAAAAGACTTACTGATCAAGCAGTCGCGCAAAGTAATATATGAGATCCGCAGTAAGGCATGTCACTGTTGATACAAATGCCGCTGTATAGTATTGCTTATAATAATAATCCAAACTCCTGTCCTGAACTGCGCAAAGATCAAATTGCACATAGCCTTCGCCTCTTTCTGGTGTAGACCGTAATGCATGTTACCATAAACTGGCCTCAACTTGGTAATAATTCTTCATTTCGTTTCAAGAGTATGCGCATCACATTGGAGATTTCGCGCGGTGTGTCTTCTGGGTATCCTACCCTCTCTCTGTGTGTATGGGTGTCAAATGATGATTTCATTGTTGTCAGCGGGATGTAATTTATCAAGGGTACACGTTACAACACGACGTGATGTAAACCAGTTTTGGACTCTCTTCCCCGCAGATGAGTCACCGTACATAAGGGTTGCACTCGACCGCAGTCTGTTTCAGGTAAACGTGTAAACGCGCTCTCCTTCGTATTAGATGTATCATAGCGCAGAAACCGTCCTGCGATAACAACGTAACGAATATAATCGAAAACGCAATGAAATGCGGAAGAAACTCACGCATATATATATATATATATATATATATATATATATATATATTATTA
>NW_014577166.1:29670-36933 GCF_000485595.1 Priapulus caudatus
ATTTCTTCATTCTTAATTAACCAATAAACGTAGTACTTTCCCTACCGCTTGATTTTATATTTATTAACCTCGTGTTTTCAAAGTTCCGGGAGGTTGGGGCGGCTCCATGTGTAATGATCCCGCGACGTTACAGGTGCTGATTATTGGGGGCGGCTCGGTTTGAACATTTTTAGGACTTGTTGTGTCTGCTGACGGAAAAGATCCCAGTAACTCGCTGCCATTCGATTTATAATCATCTTCCGTCGGTGCGTAGACCAGATATCAGTTTAAATCGGCCTAAGATGATTACAGAATTATTGAGTTTGTAATTGCTGAAGTTTCTCGAATCATGTGCTTGTCCTTACGTTTCGGTTCATAGAATAGCTATCATTTCCATGTTCGCGAGATCTAGGTCTTCTCCTGCCCGCCGACATACAATTCCAACAGCCATTTCCTCCTCCAGTGGCCGCGCGCAAAAGGCAACTCCTGTTCTGTCTGTTTTGATAATTCTTTGATTCTAACGGTTGTCGGTCACTATCTTTAAAGCGGACTCCTATAATCTTTAGAGTTAGCATCCAAGATGAAGCCTATCCTCCCCCCTCTTTTCTGAGCTCTTCTTTCTCCTATTTCAGCCCGACCGCAGTCTATCCATTTTTCTAAAGAAGTGGTTCGCGGCTGGTTGGAAAGTCATCCGCCTGTAAAACATACGTTTCATCGTACCCTGCCCATGTCCTAGAATGCTCTAACCCTCTAGCTCTCTTGGAGACAACGTCAATGTACATCTACATTGCTTTATTTTTCTTGATTCAACAGGGTTAAACATTTAGGCACCACTAATTCTTAACTTTTTCCCTCAAGTATGCACTGGATCCGCAGAAATTTTATCATTTTAACTTCTTCACACAATCTATGCTTTTAGGCAATTTTTCTGACACATGAGAAAAAACTGTCAGTGCCAGTGATCATGATATTGTGTGCTTATCTTGATTCATGCAGATAAAAGATTTAATCATAAATAAAATCAAAATGCTACTAAAAGAGAGTGGCAAAAAGACGAAAGCGCGTCAGCGCTAAATCTCGTGATAGAATACGTAGACGTGACTCGGAGTCCAAAGACTAATAAAGGATAGCAAAGAATAATGTATCAGGTACTGGCTAGATCGACACTAATATACAAAGAAAACTAATGTAATGTAGGTCGTTGAGGAATGTTACAACAAGGAAGCAGCAGCTCAGGCCGGTTGTAGATGAGCCGACGTACGCCGTGGATGATTTCCACCAAGCAAACGGTCTATCTACCAATCTTTATACGGTGCGCCGTAGTAAATCGTCTGCACAGAAGCTAATGTGTTTGGTATAGAGAAAACGAGCACGAGCGGGAGGGGCAGTCGAAATCGGTGAGGAAATTTTCAGAAACTGGCATTTGAAATTTTGCGACTGCGATGAATCGATTTGTCGATCGGCAGTCGTAATTCATTCTGACTAAAGGCCAAAGGATATACATGGCTCCGTCAACTTAATTAGCGCTCAGCTCAAAGAAAGGGATGCATGCGGAAAAAACGAGTGATCGGAGAAATTTTTAGCAAAATAAATCGATGTGCTTCCAGCTATAGGGCGTTGGCATCTTATTCGGAATACGCCAAAGATTATTTGTCGCCGGCAGGTATAGTTTAATAATCAGGTACTTTAAGTTTAAGATATACGTGATGTTATCGGTTAAAAGGTCAAGTGCTGATATTTGAAACCGGTGCCATGTGTGGCCGAATTTTGCATTCGTCAAGATTTAAAGGCGATCGCGCCAAGATTATGGCCATGATAGATATATAGTATTGTGCAGCAAACGCTTGTTGTTCTAAGCCATATAAAAACGTTAAAAGTTATGTTTATTAAGTGTTAACGTCATTGACTAACAGTTTGTAGATACTGGTTACGACAGAAGTTTATAAATGAGACGTTTATGGTTTCACCCACCTCGCGGAATCCTTACGATAAAACGTTCAGATACGGGTGTTGTGAATAGGTGCTGCAGCTAACGTACATTGTTTCTAGACCATATAAAAAACGAGTTAAAATAACGTTAGTTCAACGTGTCATGGCTAATGAGTTTGGTTCATAGTTACGACTGAAGTTTTATAAATAAACGTGTTATTTTTTAGCCTTCTCGGAAATCCCTTAAATAAACGTTCAGTACTGTTAGTATATAGGTGTGGGCAGAGTAACGTGTATGTTTGCCTTAACCCTTTGCAAACATTTAAATAAAACGTTAAATGATGGTTAGTGCAGCACGTTTATAGCTAGACGTTTGTCAGTAAACCACGTTCGCACTACTAACAAAACGTTAAAATGGTTGGTTAACCAACGTTTGTGTGCAAACGTCTTGTCACAGACCTAATATAACTAATTTATTAACGTTTAGATGAACGTTCTCTAGAAAGGTTCAATTTCAAAAACCAATACCAAATAATATAAACCAGAACATAACGTTCAGAAGACGTTATGTGTTTCAGCTGGATATTGTTCAAACCACGAGATGAGAATGATATGGCAGGCTATACTACGCGACCACCCTTACTGGTATAAGTCAATGAAGCTGTTCGCAGGTGAATAAGCGCCGCTCGTCGGCGAAACAAGAAGTTATCGGTGCACTTATTAATATAATTGGATGAATTATATTAGATACAAATGCAGCCGGACAAAGCACAGAACATCTGGTACTGGGTGACGTACACAACGCACATGCTAGCCATGCTGCTGGCCGTTGGTTACATACAATTGTGGATATCGATATCCGTAAGGAAGAGTTGTGTAATGCCAGCTCAAGGTAAATGTCCAATCCCATCTAATTGAGTTTGGCGAATCAGAATGTCGCAGGGACTTGTCGATAAGCCTCCTGAATACTAGTAGACGAAAACTGCGTTCCGACCAGCTCGAGATTTGTCGAGAAGATTTATCGCACAATATGAAGGACATGACATTTATTGACTGTGCAGCAGAGGAGAAAGGCGCTACGGTACGCTACGTACTAAATCTGCTAAAAGGGATGAAGTACCCTCACCAGGAGTGAATAATAATATACGATTATATAGTATTCTATTATTATAGATAGTGGTATTATACGTCAAAGTGCTAATCAAATCGTCTCTGTTGCAGCGTGGATTCTACTGACTCTCGTCTCCAGCCAGCCCATCACGATCATCCATGTGCATGCGCAGAGTTTGAGAGTAAGCATATGCCAGAGTCTGAGAGAGTATTGCTGGTTGATGAATGTCTTCGGATGGACGTCTAACTCGAGATATCGCCGTGCTGGGAGTGCCATAGAACACCTCGCTGACAATTCTCTTCTTTACTTTTTCCAGCATGACTGGCAAATCTATGTTCGTATCTCTTTGATAACGTGAGATATAGGTGGGAAGATGCCATGGCCATAGTAGAAAGGCAGCCGCCGCTGTTTTGTTGGCTCGTCAATTTCCGGTCGATATGTTTAGTGCCGGCAGCGTTTAACATTCTTTGGGTATACATACAATCCAACCTTAAGATCAAGCGTCTGTCGTAATTAAGTGTCTATGATGGAAGACCGTATAGAAGTCACTGACTTCAAATCAATAACCGCGAACAAAGTCACGTTTCAGGTAATCTGAAACATCAGAATTCCCGAGAATAACATAAAAAGGCGCATCCTAAGACACCCCAGCTTTTCTATCCTAATATTGACATCGTTTCTCTTGGATGCGATATTACTGGCTAACTCCGAGATAGGTAAATAGTGTCAACTAACTTCAAGATTCGACGTAGTGTCCTTAATAGAGCCTCTTGACTGAAGCACGGTGCATCAAAACTCCGTTTATTCCCGGCATTTACCCGGAGAACGAGGCCCGATGTCCTCCCTGCAGCGCTCTGCGAGAGGTCTGTGCAGTAAATCGCTTCTGCCTCGTGCGGATGCGATCCCGCCATATAGAGGCTAGGTCAATCACGCACAATGCAGGCATCTTAATGTATATTGGGCTGGGTATCTTTCGTCCCTCGTCGCTTTTTATTAAGTGAGCCCAATTTTCATTGATTTTGATCAGATCAGAAAGTCCGAAGCACAGTAAGTCTACGACAAATATGAACTAATAAGGAGCTACAAGTATCACTCTAGCTTGAAAACACCCCAGCGAAAGATATCAATTTGATTTCTAATTCAAAATCTGAATTATAATTATATAGTATCCTATTATTATAGTAGGTATCTCATTATTAAATATAGATCTATTATTACACTCTGTTATGTGATAGGAGAATTATCATAGAAGCCAATGAATGTGTAATAAAGTTATGTGTGCGGGTGTTAGTAATTACAATGTATCCAAGAAAAGAATTATGACTGCAAGATGGACAAGAAAAGAAAAAAAAATGCTTTTATCTGCTCTTCATTATAATCATAGCAAAACTATTTCATGGACCAAAGTGAAATAAATATATAGGAAGATAAGTCGCCCCTTGCCGTGGTATGCACGCGGTCCTACTCTTGTATAGATAAAGGGTGGGGGGGGGGGGGGGGGGGGGGGGAGGGGGGGGGGGGTTTATCGTTCGTAAATAACTTTTTTACACGCGCCGTGACAATGCTGTACATTAGAGCGGTTATAAATTACTAATTTCCGATAAGATGGCGCAACAAGGTCACATTCGCTAGAGTAACCGATTTTATAATTGAAGATATGATCATAAAAAGGACTCAACATTCCTCACCCGCTAGATGGCTAATCCATCTGTGCTGAATAAATGTCCATGCTTAACTGAACGTCATCTGATTTGTTTAAATTGTGCTGTGTGAATTGATCCAACGGTTAATTTTGTGCTGACGCCGCTTAAGCGAACTGGGAGGCCGTTGGTCAGCAAACATTAATCAATGGTTTGTTTCTATCTGTAGAACCTAGATATTGTATATTATTGTTTGGCCCCAAATCTTGAACATTAAATAATGATTGAACATGTTTACATCTCATGACGTCCATAACTAAATAATGAATAACTTTAGCGAAGGACTCAGTTTTTGGACTTGATGTCCGATATATTCTGCATCATGCCCGACGCGCCACCTAACACGCATCGCACGGCACGGCAACAGCACGCAGGCGCACGCGCACGCACAGGACGACACGCACGCAACGCACGCACGCAATCACGCACAGACGCACACCGGCGCACAGCGAGCGCACATAAGGACAGGACAGACAGACAGACAGGACACGCACAGACGACAGCACGCGTGCGCGCAAGCAGCTGAAACACACAGACAGCACTCACACTCGACGGCGCATCACACCACATGCACCACACGACACACATCACACACACACACAATCACACACACACACACAACACACACAGTTCCACCACACACCACACACACACACACACACACCACACCACACAGGCACACCCGACACCTAACACACACACATTCGCACACACACACAACACCACACACACACACACACAACATATCACATACCCGCACCATACACACCCCATGCACACACACAGCCAGCGCGGCCGCGTCACATCACAGCACACACGACAATCACAAGTCACACAAACACACAGTCCACAGCACACACAGCCAGAGCACAAAGTCCACACACACACAGCGGCACAGGACGCAGGACAACATCAGCACGAGCACACCTACACAAACAGGAGGGGGTCGGCGCCGCAGCACACGCATCACACACACACAACACAGCAGCTGCGCGCACACACACACACACACACTACCGGGTCGGCCACACACATACATCACACAACACACACACACCACACAGCAGCACACACACACGACACACAACACACAGCCCTCAAACACACACAACACACACACACACACACACACGCGCGCGCGCTGCGCGCACAGCACACATCACACACACAGCACACAATACAGCACACACCACAGTCCACACACACACACACAGCACACACACACACACACACAGACGCGGTACACACACAGACGCACGTCTGGAACCATACCGTATATATAGTATCATCATATGATAGTATATATAGTATAGTATATATATATATATACAATATATATATGTATCTGGGCGTGAGTTCATCATGACTTCTATATAATATCCTCCTATCACATAACCAGGAGTGAATAATAATAGATTCTATATTAATAATAGATACTATATAATAATAGATACTATATAATAATAATATCAATTTTGATTAAGAAATCAAATTGATATCTTTGCTGGTGTATTTCAAGCTAGGTGATACTTTAGCTCCATTATTATTCATAATTTGTCTAGACTACGTGCTTCGGACTTCTGTTGACAAAATCAATGAAATTGGGCTCACTTTAATAAAAACGAGAGGACGAAGATACCCAGCCACTATCATTACAGATGCTGATTGTGCTGATGACCTAGCCTTATTGGCGGACTCCATCGCAGAGGCAGAAGCATTACTGCACAGCCTCGAGAGCGCTGCAGGAGACATCGGCCTCTTTGTAAATGCCGGAAAAACGGAGTTTTGCATGCACGTGCTTCAGTCAAGAAGGCTCTATTAAGACACTCGTCAATCCTTGAAGTTAGTTGACACTTTTACCTATCTCGGAAGTAATATCGCATCCACAGAGAAAGATGTCAATATTCGGATAGAAAAGCCTGGGGTGCTTTGGATGGCCTTAATGTTATTTGGAAATCTGATGTTTCAGATTACCTGAAACGTGACTTTTTCCGCGTTATTGTTGAATCAGTGCTTCTATACGGTTCTTCATCATGGACACTTAATTACGAAACGCTTTGAATCTAAGTTGGATTGTACTTATACAAGAATGTTACGTGCCGTACTAAACATCTCGAGGAAATGACACCCAACAAAACAGCGTCTCTATGCATGGCCATCTCCCACCTATATCTCACGTTATCAAAGAGATACGAACTAGATTTGCCAGTCATTGCTGGAAAAGTAAAGAAGAGATTGTCAGCGACGTGTTACTATGGACTCCCAAGCACGGACATACTCGAGTTAGACGTCCATCGAAGACATTCATCAACCAGCTCTGTCAAGACTCTGGATATCTACTCTAAGACCTGCCGCATGCAATGGATGATCGTGATGGGTGGCGAGAGAGAGTCAGAAGAATCCGTGCAAGCAGCACGATGTTGATTGATTGATATAATACACACTATATAATAATAGATACTATATAATTATATTATTATTCACTCCTGATATAACTTATCCCTTTAGAGATTTAGGTACGTAGCGTACCGTAGCGGCTTCTCC
>NW_014577166.1:36943-62500 GCF_000485595.1 Priapulus caudatus
TCACTGATCTCTACTATACTAACGGTTAGTATAGTAGAGATCAGTGACTCAGGATAGAATTGAGTAGAATTGAGCCAGAGCGAGAGCGCCATCTGTCGTGGAGTTTGAGCAGAGATTAGCATGCGAATGTGACCTTGTTGCGCCATCTATTGGAAATTATAATTTATAACCGCTCAATGTAAGCATTGTCACGCGCGTGTAAAAAATATATTACGAACGTTTTCAAAAAGGCTAGGCCGCGTGCATACCACGCAAGGGTATGACTAGTATACACACCCGTACCCAGACACGCATGCATATATTTTTAATTATTCCTATATATTTACTTCACATTTGGTCATGAATAGTTTTGTAAGATTATAATCAAGAGCAAATAAAAGCATTTTTTTTACTTTTCTTGTCCATTCTTGCCAACCATAACTCTTTCTTGATACATTGTAATTATAACCCCCACAATAACTTTATTACACATCATGACTTCTATATAATATCCTCCTATCACATAACCAGGAGTGAATAATAATAGATTCTATATTAATAATAGATACTATATAATAATAGATATTATATAATATTAGTGCATGACGTGATAAATCGCTGCAATCTCATTGGATAACGCAGCAGGCACTATGAAGCGATAGTGCCCGCCTGAGCGATGTCTACTCTAAGACCTGCCGAATGCAATGTATGGTCGTGATGGGTGGCGAGAGAGAGTCAGAAAAATCCGTGCAAGCAGCACGATGTTGATTGATTGATATAATAATACACACGATATAATAATAGATACTATATAATTATATTATTATTTACTCCTGCTATAACTTATCCCTTTAGAGATTTAGGTACGTAGCGTACCGTAGCGGCTTCTCCACTACTGCACAGTCAATAAATGTCCTTCATGATTGGACGATAAATCTCGGCTGGTCGACGCAGTTTTTTCTACTAGTATTCAGCGAGGCTTTCGATAAAGTCCCCTGCGACATTCTGATTCGCAAACCCAATTAGATGGGATTGGACATTATTACCTTTAGCTGGATTACCGACTTCCTTACGGATAGATCCAAAATTGTATGTACCAACGGCAGCAGCATGGCAGATGTGGTTGATGTTACGTCACCTAGTACCCCAGGGTTCTGTGCTTGGTCCGCTGCTATTCTTAACTATATAATTCATCAATGATATAATAAGTGACACCGATAACTCTTTTTCGCCGACGATGCGGTTATTCACCTGCGACATTCATTGCTTATTACAGTAAGGGTGGTCGCGTAGTATAGCCCTGCATATCATTCTCACTCGTGTTGAACAATATGGGCCTAACCTGGCGCATGCCTTTAAATCTTGACAAATGCAAAATTGCACACATGGCACGGTTTAAATATCGCTTGACCTTTACCTATACTCACTATATCTTAATTAAGTACCTATATTAACTATACTCCGGCGAACAAATATTTGGGTATTACCATAAGCATGCAACGCCCTAGCTGGAAGCACATCGATTTATTTTGTAAAATGTCGATCCACTCGCTTTTTCCGCATGCAATCTTTCTTTTGCTGACGCTAATTAAAGTTCGGACCATAGTATATCTTGGCTTTATCAAGAATGAATTACTGCCGATCGAAAATCGATTCATCGCAGTCGCAAAACTGCAATGCCAGTTCTGAAAATATTCTCACCGATTTCGACTGCCCCTCCCCGCCGTGCTCGTTTTCTCTATACCAAACACATTAGCTTCTGCGAGATTTATCACGGCCACGTTAAAATTGGTAGATGCACCTTGCTTGGTGAAATCATCACGGCGTACTCGGTCATCTACAACCGGCCTAGCTGTTTCCGTTGTGTAACATCCTCAACGGATACATTCACATTAGTTGCTTTGCTATTATTAGTGTCGATCTAGCAGTACTATAATTATTCTTTGCTATCCTTTATTAGTCCTTTGGACTCCGAAGAGTTACTATTTATACCGAGATTTAGCGTACGCGCTCGTCTTTTGCCACTCTCCTTTTAGATAGATTATTATTATTATTATTATTAAATCTTTATTGCATGAATTCAGATACAAATACATGTACTGACGACAGTTTTTTTCATGTAGAAAAAATCTGATAAAAGCAATAGTGTTGAGAAGTTAAAATGATAAAATTTCTGACGGATACAGTACATATTGAGGGAAAAAGTTAAGAATAGGGTGGCTAAATGTTAACTGTTTGAAATCAAAAAATAAAGCTGTAGATGTAATTGATTGGTTCCAGAGAGATAGGTTAGGCATTCTAGAAGTAGGGGAAACGTTTTTCAGGGATGATTTCCAACCCGAACCATTTAAGAAAAATGGCATAGACTGGGTGGGCTGGAATAGGAAAAAAGGTCAGAAAAGAGGGGGAGGGATAGGCTTCATCTTGGATGCTAACTTAAAATTAGAGTCTTTAAAGGATGTGAACAACCTTAGTAAAGATATTACAAAAGCAGAAACAGGGTTGGTGGGCGGGCCACTGGGGGAGAGAAATGGGCTTTTGGCATTGTATATGCGGGCAGGGAAGACCTAGATCGGAAATGGAATGATGCTATCTATGAAACGCTAAGACAGCAATTTGAGAAACTTCAGTCATTAAACTATAATTGTATCATTATAGGCGACTTTAATGGACATATTGGGTTAGCGAACGAAGTTATAAATGGAAATGGGCAGCGGTTACTGGATTTCGTCGAGAACAACAGTCTAAAAATCTTAAACGAGGATAACAGATGTAGTGGGAAATATACATGGAGCCGCAACAACCTCCCGGAACTTTGAAAAACAACAGGTTATAAATATAAAATCAGCGGGTAGGGAAAGTACTAAGCGTTTTTGGGAGTTAATTAGAAAGGAAGAACCTATACGCGACGGCATAGTTAAAATAAGAAACGAAGATGTGTGCGTCTTGGAAAAAAAGGAGGATATAGAAAATAAACTCACGGGTTTCTGGCGAGAAATCAACTCAGGCTCTAGCATCTCAGTGGGCCCCCAGGAGTCCCAACCACGTACATATAGCCCTCATATAGATAGTAGAAATACTTTGTTAAATATAATAACGGTAGAGGAGGTGCTGCTTAGAATTAAGCTAAGTAAGCAGGGCAAGGCCTGTGGCTTTGACGAGGTACCAAACGAATTTCTAAAGTTTGGGGAGAAATTCCTAGTCAAAGCACTAACGGTCCCCTTTAATAAAATTCTACAGTCATTGGAGTTCCCAGATTCATGGAAGAAATCAAAAGTATCATTAGTTTATAAAGGTAAAAACCTGGATAAACAGCTTCTGCAAAGCTACAGACCGATGACCTTAACGAGCAACGTGAGTAAGTTATTTATGGGAATTATTAGAGATCGACTGGAAAAATTGTTAGAAGACTCAAATATTTTGGGGGAGTTACAGAATGGATTCAGGAGAGATCGGCGCACGGGGGATAATATATTTATAATAACCCAATGCATTCAGCAGGCGAAACATGTAAGAAAACCATTATATACCTTGCATTCTTGGACTTTAAAAAAGCTTATGACTCGGTGAATAGGAATAAATTACTAAGGGAACTAAGAAGAATAGGTTTGGGTAATGGGTTCGTTAAGCTAGTGGAGTCTATGTACAAGGACAATGAATCAAAGATAAGGCTGGAACTGTTTGAATCGGATTGGATAGCATCTAATGTAGGTCTGAAGCAGGGTTGCCTTTTATCACCAATCCTGTTCGCATTGTTTATCAATGAATTGTCTACTAGGCTCGTAACAAATGCAAATGGATTATGCATTGGAGGAAATAGCTTTCCGGGGATGTTATACGCGGATGATGTGGTTCTGCTAGCAGAGAATAGGAGTAAAATGGAAAGTATGTTGAGCATTGCCGCAGACTTTGCAGAAAATTTTGGAATGGTTTTTGGAGAAAAGAAATCCCAAATCATGATTCTCAATAAGCCGATAGAGGAGCAACAGGGTTTCTGGAAACTGGGGACAATGAATTTGCAGCAAGTATCTGAATACACTTACCTGGGGGTAAAGCTTAGCGAAAACTGCTTACAACATCATGAGGATGATATACGAAAAAAAAACAAGAAAATACAGGGGAGCAATAGCTGCAAAGGCATTCTATAGTTTCAATAGATATTGGGTGGGTAGGGAGCTTTGGAAAGCAGTTGCAGTGCCTGCGCTGACGTATACAAATGGAGCCCTAGTATTTAAAGTTAAAAAAGGAGGAACGTCCACGCTCCCGGCACTAGACAGGACGCAAAACCAGCTGGGAAGGAAGTCACTAGGGGCACCCTTTTATGTGGGACTGGAGAGTATTAGAGGGGAGATGGGATGGTCCACTTTTGAAGAGAGAGAGGCAAAAAGTAAAATTAAATATTGGGGCAGGATAAAATATATGAATAATGAACGTAAATATAAACAGATAGCGGAAGCAATGGAATTGGGCGAATTCAGATCAGACTGGAGGAGGAGAACTAGGTTCCTCATAACAAAGTTTGACTCGGATAGGAGTCTAGACAAAGAGTTAACGGGGGGTATTAAAGAATGGAATGTTAGAGTGGAAAGAGCAATTAAACAGAGTGGTACTACCGTCTGGAGAAAAAGGATAGAAAACAAGAGTTCGCTAGGATTGTATAAAGAAAAAAAGATGCCTGGTAAAGAGTCCTTTTATGATAATAGTCTTGGGAGTAGCCTGCTCTTTCAATGCAGGGCGGGATGCTTGCCATTGAATAAACGAACTAGAAACTGGGGAGGCGAAGATAAATGTTTAATTTGTGGGAGAGGAGAGTTGGAGACCCTGGAGCACTTTTTACTGGAATGTCCTGAATATAAAAACCATAGAAAAAGTTTTTTACATATGATTAAACGTACTAAAACAGGTTTGGAGACAACAGAAACCTCACATGGCATGCAGGAGGAGCTCTTGAAAACTCTCCTGGGTTTTAGGGTTGGCAGCAGCCTTATTGGTAATATTACTATAGTTCAGCTTACTAAACAGTACCTGGAGATACTTTGGGGAGCTAGATCAGCTGCACTCACAAAACTATAAGGAAGCACGGAATGAATTTTCTCTTTTTAAAAAAATTCTTTGCAGGGAAATACCGATCTAAAGGTCATACATACATACATCCATACATTCATACACAATTACAATGCTATACAACATGAAGAAAAAATATATACAACAACAACAAAAAAACTTCAGCATATTCTGTACTAGTAAAGTGACAACATGAAGAAAAAATAGATACAAGAAAAAAGAAGAAGAAGAAGAAAAAACTTCATCAGTCCATACAAGTATAGTAAGAGGTGTAAGATTCCATAGGTGTAAGCAAATGACAGGTACGTGTTTTTCGGTCGGAACGTTCGCAGGAATTCTTAGATATGTATAATTTAGTATACTATTTCGACGCAGGGAACTATATAAATCCACCTAACTCAACTCCACCCACCCGCGCTCGGTCAACCCATAGCTCAAACCGACGCCATAAGAACAGAAATTGTCAGTGGCCTGGGCGAGCTACGTTATATTGACGTCATGCATGCAAATGATTTGGGTCACGACCTTTGCGGGGCATTGTGGGATAGCACGTTTGTCTAACAACAAATTTTAGTTTTTGGCACGAATTTATCGTTATAAATTTGCTGTTTTCTCCGCTGATAGTGCACGGGTCAGCGAATCTCTGATGTCTGCCGGTGTATTTAAAGGTATATAATCTGAATTTGAAGTGGCATGTATTTTCCACTGAATAATAACGAGGTAGTCACCGTTAATGTTTGTGTCATGTTTGCCAGTTGCGTTCGACATGTCTGCTGTACATGGTTTTCAATCTTTTCCATTTGCTTGTCAAAATGGCCACTCAGTTTTTAGGAATGTGTCCGCTGCCGAGTCCACTATTTCAAGACATTAATAGGTGTTCCGAAATCTTAGGGTTGTGTATAATTCGCTAATAAATCTTCGGTGGAAACCGTTTGACGTGGTTTTCTTTTGTCGGCCATTACTGGCTAATGCTTTTGCATTGTAGTTCTGTCAAATTATCCTCTACAATGTGTACTGAGCGGTCTGTATGTATCTATTTTAAACAGCACACTGCACAGAGTGGTCTCAACTGTACAAACCATTTTCTTTTGCGTATTCCGTAGTTATACCCCTAAGTTTCTATGATCCCTACAGTGGCAGTTTACATGATTTCGATTTGCGAAGGAACCATGTTTTACTTTTAATAATCTTTGTCAAACTCAAGGTAATACTAATATAGAGGTGTATCATTGTATGTGATCACTATATTACATTTGTGTGGTGCTAAACTTCTGTTATGTACGTTTATCCTCCATTTCGTCTATCTAATTACATTAATGGGAAGTAATATTAATAATGTCTTGGTGAATTTGAATTTGAAGTTGGATCTGGTGGATTGTGCAATACCTAAAACATACATGTACACCATGGTACAGAAATCCATGTGATCCAGATTGTCAATTTTTCACATATTCTATACAAAAATACGTGTCTGGTAATGTTAAAGGAATAATAGGTCCATTGATTATGCAATGTTGACGAATGCTAGAGTAACTGGCACCATGTGTAGTTAATAAGTACATTACCTTGTAGCCAAACGCATATTAGTTTGTCCAATATCACTGCTGGTTACTAAGAAATGTCTAATTGAAATCCGCAGTCCAAAAATCAGTTATTTACAGTTTCAAACTGCTGCCGGCGAAGCGGGTGTGATACAGATTTATAGTGCACCGGACATTTTCGCACGCGTGCTCGGCCGTACGCAATGCTATCATCAGTGATTTCGTAAACATGGACGCTCGTGAGAAGAAACTTTTTGTCAGGGCTGTCCACGTGCGTCCGTGATTAGTACGTGTGTTTTAATCTATTTCCATGTTTAGTCCGTGGCCGTGGTTACACCGCTGACACCTCCGTTTCATATGACGTCCAAAACATACGGGCTACACAAATGTTTACGTCATCGCTTGACTCCTGGATGACATTTACGGCACGTAAATGATACGTTGATACATATCAACAACCGATTTCAAGTCTTGTTTGTAATGTAACCAGCAGTGATATTGGACAAACTAATACGCGTTTGGCTATAAGGTAATGTACTTATTAACTACACAAGGTGCCAGTTACTCTAGCATTTGTCAACATTGCATAATCAATGGACCTATTATTCTTTTAAAGCCGCACAATGCGCATCCAAACGCTAATTTCTCCAGTACTAGACTAGCAAATACTTCGTGTCATGCATAATCATACTACCTTATGGCAAAATAAACTCTAGTTCCTCCCATTTCACTGCGCGTTGTCTTATAAAAGGTATTTTGAAAATACCTCCAATGTTGTTGAAATTCTTCGATGTTGTGTACAGTTTCCCCAATCTCCAAGCAACCGTGCAGAGGTGCCGCGGTACAGCGGTACGGGCGCAGCAAAGATAAAAACATGTGACGTCACGTCACCACTTCGATGTTATGTTGTTTGAAACAATTTAGCGTTGGCGCCTGATTACCTGATTTCGCACCTCTTTCTTGTTGGGAACGCGCAGTCAAATGGGAGGAACTAGAGTTTATTTTGTCATAAGGTAGTGTGATTATGCATGACACGAAGTATTTGCTAGTCTAGTACTGGAGAAATTAGCGTTTGGATGCGCATTGTGCGGCTTTAAGGTTAATGTGTACCAATCTTGTAAAGGTAGGTGACGACCATTAACTGTTAGTACAGTAATGAACACCATGTATCTATATAGAATGATGGTCGGCTTAATGTCAGCTCAATCATACTCCCAACCGGACGAGTCTTAAATTATAGTTGTGATCTTTAGTGTAGTAGTTTAGTACCCAAAGAACTTCGGTGTGAAACATGTATGTGTAATTGGAGTTGGTAGGCTTTATCAGTTATGAATTGAATAGTGTGCTAGTGCATACACTGTAAACTTGCTTCGCAGGAAAAGTGGGGAAAAGAAACATGATAATCAGCCGTTTATGTGGTTTATGGTTTAAGATTATGTGACGATGTGTATGACGACATCTGTCATAGAACTTACACCACAATATATGCATATATGTATACACGTATATTTTTCACGGCGTGTATGTATCGAGTTGTTCACACTTGCCCTGTTTTGCAGCTCCAAAGGCCATCAAAGCTGAAAAGCAAGAGTCGGAAGAGGTAAGTGTTTCTTTGTTATATATCCTGTTGAATAATTTTCTATCAAAGCAACTTTGGGCTTTCTGTAATCAGAATTTTTTTTAATTAGATTGGCATGATGCATGAAAATTATTGTACATGTAGTGTTCAATGCATACATGCAAGCGATACACAAATTTGTAAACGTAGCAAGATTCCTTTGGTTCACGAATTCTCGCTAAATAAAGTACATAAATGATTCTTGTGTCTAAATTATATTCGCGAATGTAATCTGCAACAGTCTAGTTTATGCTAGTTTATGTTGAAACATGCAATATACCCATCAGTATTAAGTATAGTACAGGAACCTTGTCATTTCTGTTACATTTGGCAATTTATTATCATATAGCTCAATGTATGATTGACCACTGTGTAGATTCATCTTGATTAATCATTGGTATTGTAAGCTACTATATTCTGCTCTTTTGATATTGCTTTAAAGAAGACATAATATATTTGAAAATTTACACGTTCTTGCATTAAAAAGTTACGAACGCATATCTGCATTCTGTAGGGCAGATTATGAGGTTCTACCATTATATACCCTGACACTAGATTTTCTTGCCAAAAATAATAGAAACTTTATTTTCTGAGAGCCCGAGTTGTAAGTTTTATCAAGAGTGTAATAGAGCTCAAGTTTGACACAAACGTGGTAGTACTATTTCACATTCGTCAATTTTTGCGTTAAACTACCGGATACGCTTACCACGGACTATCTAGCATCATAACGTAGAGTACAATCATTGGCACCACACCGCTGACGAGTTATCTCATCAGTTGATGTAATGACGATGACAGCTTATCTTCAATGTTACATGCTTTCGTTGACTGAGCTGGGGTCGGCGTCAGATATTCTGTTGCACATGGTTATCTGATTCCAGGTTCTTGAACCGTATCTTGTACATGACGTGTGAGAAAATATATATATATAGATAAGAACTTGTGATATTTCAGGTGAATGGGCAGATGTCTCCAATGCCGAAGCGACGGCGGACGGCCGAAGATTTTTACACATTTTGTAATTATATCCTTGAGCATGAGCAGTATGAATTGAAGAAGCAAGAGGTAGGTATTCTATTAAGTGGTGATGCAAGCATTTTGTAGTTGCAACAAAACCCTAGCACGGTATGTGGTGTGCCCATTATGTATACGTACTGGCAGCTTGCCTCTGTTGTAGAAATATGTTAAAAGCTTATTTGCTTCACTGCTTCCATAATATTTCTTCAACAGATTTGGTTGTATATGGAATGCAGGTTGCACAGCTTGTGAATTTCGAGGCAAGAGCACTTGCTTTGTTCTATATAACATCTTTTTATCTTAAAAATCTATACGGATTCACATTGTATTCATGGAACAAAGTACTTGTGAATTCTCATTAACATGAAACAAGTTAATTAAGATCTTTATTCACACATGCCCAATTATTAGGAACTTGCTAGCTGCAAATAAATCATTGAACTTCTTTTAATTAACATGCATAAAGTTAATGAGATTTAAGCTATTTAATTCATGTAAAAACTGCACCACCACAATTACACTCAGGGCAAAGCAGCTAAAACTGCTGTACTTTTATTACAGTACTGTACTGAGTTATTTTTTGCATAAATTTATAATTGTATCTAGATGTTGCTTTCTGCCCATGGATGTGAATGCATTTATTATGAAGGATTTCTATTTGAACGTGGAAGATTTATATTTTACAGCAAAATGTAATAAGGTAGCTTAATAATATACTTTAAAGTCGAAATTATTAAGAATGAATACTGTTACACTTACAGCATGCAAATTCTGCACTAATTGTTATATTTTTCTCAATTTTTTTCTTAATTTTGTATCGGGTATTTAACTAGTTATTTAATTATTGCAATATTGAGGCTTGGTTAATTGGAATCACCGTATCACTGTCCATACCTCAGATACCTGTATATATGTGGGTCAGTGGACCGGGAAATAACAGAAATCCATTTAAATCTTACGCACTCGCTGGGCCGCTGGCGTTTGTTTCATTGTGCACTGTGAGTGTGAAAAGTTCAGGGAGTGTGCGGCGCTCTTATAATTGTGCATTTGTGTATTTACCATTGTGATTATATTATTATTAATTCAGGTGTCGTATATGATTTCTGACACACTTCTGCAGTTGTGGATTTGTTGGTGCGTGCTTGCATGTGTCCGTGGTTATCTAACAAGTTTGTGATTGCTTTAGGTTATCATCCATGCATAGAAAGCCGTTAATATCACATCAAATTATCACTGAATTAATAAATCCTTTAAATCATATCAGGCATATTAGGTATAAATTGGCTTAGCTTTCAGTAACAATTTGTTGGCTCGATCTAGATCAGGGTCAACATAGACAGTGACTGTGATATCAAGTATAATAAACCATGTGTTTAGTGTAGAAAATAAACAAAAATAAGCGGGGAAATATTCCAAATATTCACTATAAATGTAAAAATCGATGTCCGATGCTGCGCAACATTGATTTTTTAGGCTTCTCGAAAGTATATGTCGACGATTTTATCGACGGTACCTTATCATTCCACGGCTACAACGGTATTAGCTCTCGATTTTTTTATCTCGTGTCTTGTACAATTGCCGCTGCGCGTTTTTAGCCGCCGAGCTTGTCGGCTCGCGTGTTTGTCTGCGGCAGTGCGGTCGTTTCTGACGCGTCGTTTCATGTTCATCTCTTGCAGGAGCTCCGGTTGAAGAACAGCAGTCCACTGGACAGCACGGGGAGCAACAGCGGCACAGAGAGCGTCCTATCCGAGGGACCGAACAGCGGGACGACGCCGCGCAGCAATGGCCTGACGCCGGACCGCAAGAACGCGAGCGATCTGGAGACGGGAGCCGATTACTGTATGTATTGCGGCACGCGCGTGTCGCACGGTCGCGGTTTCAGTCCCTCGCTGTCGGTGTTCACACTTACCATTTACGCTTACCACCACCACTGTGGCATCAGCACTGCGGCATCACCACCGTAGCATCACCACCGTAGCATCACCACCGTAGCATCACCACCGTAGCATCACCACCGTAGCATCACCACCGTAGCAGGCATTACCACTGTAGTATCACCACTGTGGCATCACCACCGTAGCAGGCATTACCACTGTAGTATCACCACTGTGGCATCACCACCGTAGCAGGCATTACCACTGTAGTATCACCACTGTGGCATCACCACCGTAGCAGGCATTACCACTGTAGTATCACCACTGTGGCATCACCACCGTAGCAGGCATCACCACTGTAGCATCACCACCGTAGCATCACCACCGTAGCATCACCACCGTAGCATCACCACCGTAGCATCACCACCGTAGCATCAACACCGTAGCATCACCACCGTAGAATCATCACCGTAGCATCAACACCGTAGCATCACCACCGTAGAATCATAACCGTAGCATCACCACCGTGGCATCACCACCGTGGCATCACCACCGTGGCATCACCACCGTGGCATCACCACCGTAGCATCACCACATGTTTGCCTCACAGTGGGACGCCACATCTGTTATCGTTCAGTACTTGCGACAGACATGGTTTGTTTCTGTTGTTCGCTAGATTGGTTTAGTTTGATTTACTCTGCATGTCACGTGTAGTGTTATTACTTGCACCATACAGTACATGAGGTGCGGCACTACTGCTGCACTGTACCTGTTGCAATACCAATAAAGCTAATTTTAGGGCAGTCAAAGAAGTGAGTAAAAAAAACACATTAACATTGAAGTAGCACTGCAGCACGTCGACAATAATCATAAGTGAACTGTATAAATATCACCTAATCCTAATCTAACAAGCAGTTGGACAATCTTGTATTTAGGTTAGTGTTCGTATATTAGATATTACTAGTATATGCGATCAGGAAAATCGGTGTTTGTTTGGCTAATATTTTTTTTAGCTTGCTAGCCAATGAAGAGTAAGTAAAAAATGCAGAGCACTCTTAAGTCTCTAAAATCAGGATCGCTTCTTCGGCTATTAAAAGATATACATACATGCGCACAGATCCATGATAAGCCCATGCTGATCTCTGCAGGGTGCTTGCAAGAATATCATAGTTGATTAATATGAGTGAATAGAACATAGATGTAAACAGGATTTGGAGTATAAGAATAGCGGTGGCTCTTGTTGTCCGTCGTCATCGTTTTTGTCATTGTTTTTGTTGTTGTTGTCGTCGTTGTTAGCGTCATCATCATTATTGTGATAGAAACAATAGTGGTAGTGGTAATAGTACAGTACACAATCTATTATCCGAAACCCTTGGGACCAGACACGTTTCTGAATTCGGAATTTTTCGGATTTCGGAATGGTAGTATAGTACAGATATACATGCCGTATATCCTGCAACTAGCCAGTACTAAAACTCCCAACTTTTCAAGAGGCCAAGTGCTGTACCGGTACAGTACAATATGTATGAGTAATGCCAAACACATTTTAATATTTGGTCAAGTCGAGTGGTGTGGTCTTTGGTGTGCAGGTGACCTCCACGAAAAAACTTTCGGTCTTCGGAGGTTTTCGGTTTTCAGAATTTCGGATAATAGATTGTGTACTATAGCTTTAGTCACTGGTTTTGGCACTATCAAGCCATGCCAGGTTTATTGTGTCATGGTGCTCAGTGGCTGTAATATTATAAAACTCTTCACATCACTTTTATATGCGATCAGTGAATCGATGAACATGTCTCAGTGGGCGGAGGGCTTCATCGTAAACACAATGCATTCTTCATTGGTGGTAATTTAGCATACATCAACATCATGTATTTTTAATGTCAGTTAGGTGGGTCACGATTAGCAAAAAAATTGGTTGCTGAAGTACGTGTCGGGAATGCAGTATTACGCCATAAGTCATCTACTGATCATGTTTGCATCTGCCCAAGGCTGTTGTCAGAATGGTGGTGGACCAAAGTTGTGCCAAACATACAGCTGTAAATATTAATGTGTGTCATTATTGAAAGTCGACTGTGCCGTATGAACGCACTTGTGTACAGTTGACACCTACCTGTCTGACACAGTCACTTGCAAGTCGCAACACAAGATAAGTAACACCTGATTTAACGGTGCCACGCGGCACACACTTCTCACTGCTAACACGTGCTCAGATATCGTCGACGACATGGTCAACTAGTAGCGCTCAAACTTGTCCAGGGCGTTACCAGCCTACGAGCTGCCAGTCGGTTTAAGTCGCGCTGTGTATTCGATAAGGATCAAAGTCCAACGTGTTTCCCTTCGTGGTCTTGCACCGATTTGTCCGCGGCACGTGGAGTGTGTGTGTGTGTGTGTGTGTGTGTGTGTAGATAATGTGCGCGTATTGACACAGGGTTTGCGAAAGCCAGCGCGCGCGTCGCCTGTGATTGGTTTTATGTCGGTCGTGACCCCGCCGATTTTTCTGTGCTTTGCAGACGAGGACTCCTGGGACGTGGTGACCTGCTTCTGCATGAAGCCGTTTGGCGGCCGACCGATGATCGAGTGTTCGGAGTGCTTGATATGGATTCACTTGTCGTGCGCGAAAATTCGCAAGTCGAACATTCCCGACGTGTACATTTGCCAGCGGTGCCGTGAGAGCCGCGCCTCGTCGCGCAAGTCTGACCGAGTGAACAAGCGCGACAGCACGTAGGCGAGTGGCGCCACCTGTCGATGCGCGAATCGTTCTTCGTCGTCGTTGTTGTACAGTGAAACACCAGACAGTCGTGCGAAGATCCGCCGCCAATTTTTTTCCCGTTCGCGGCGAGACCCGGTGTTTGTACGTTGCCCGCAGACGCTGCGGCAGTGGCGGTTGTCGTCGGCCGTTTCTTCTCCGTTCAGTGGGAAACACGTGAGCCGGTAATCGTTGTCTGAACGTGGGCATCGCTGTTGTCAGGCAATGGCTTCCGCTGTCTGTGGCCAGACGTGCGAGAGCGAGAACGATCATGAAAAGGAGGATCATGGAAAGCCTGCGTGTGAAAGCCGCCGGTGCCACGCTCGTCGATCTCCGTTATTGAAAGCAAGCGACTGTGAGAGTTTTCTCGCATTCGGCCAGGATTTAGAGACGGGATCTTCGGCAAGCGTGCTGCTGACACTACAGAGTCTACTAGTACTACTGGGACGGTCTTCGCTATCGATGTGTGTCGGTTCCTAGCTGACGATTCAACTCCGGAGACAGATATATTCTTATAATTGCCAACTGTGTGTGGTTTTGACATGAGTGTTTGCTATTAGGGGGATAAGGAGATCACTCTCAACTTTCTCCTACTTCCTGGGAGGTTCTGCCTCACGATTTACCCGAGCGAGTGAAATTGTAAGATTTTGTCCGTTACGTGCCACAGTCAGCGGGAGAAGTCGATGCCATGTACATACATGTAAACTAGAGATGATAACACTTCATGTAAACCATTGGAGGGAGATTGCACTCTGGATGATGAAGTTTTACAATATTTTGTGCTATATGCAGAAGTGTAATTGTGCAGCAACCCACCGGTGTGTGTGCGAGTATCGTCACCCCAGGCCAGTATTGGGTAAAAATCTTAGTGAAAACCGAGTTATGATACCTTACAAATGTACTAAGTACTAACCATAGCCTCTATACGTAAATATGTACATAATGTAGCAGCAGGCATACATTGGTGATGATGCGATTGCGTGTGTACACGTGCGTGCGTGCGCCCATTTTGTTGATGGCCGATATGTAATTGTCTGCGTATATGCATAGTCATGAGAGATGTGCATGCACATCTTGAATGTAAATGACAATGTTTGAACTGCTGAACATAAGAGTTCACCAACTATTGTTCGAGGACATTTCTGCAATAAAACACGTTATTCACACTATTGTTTGGAAGCCCTGTCTCATGACGATTGTATCGCTGGGTCATTGTCTCATTGGATGGTTGTCTCACTGGATGATTGTCTTATTGGACAGTTGTCTTACTAGGCGATTGTCTCATTGTACAGTTCATGGAACGATTGTCTCATCTATGATTGTCTCAACTAATTTTATCTGCATCTTCATCTCAAACGAAACGCTTGTCAATAATTACTGGTTATAATTGGTTATATTTCTAATTGAGGCTGCCGATGTTGCATTACAGTGGGAGTATGGGGTTATTAGTAATAGTAGCCATCGCCATGCATTGACTGTGTTGATATCTTCATGTTGTCATAGCGAGGGTAATCTTGTGAATCCATTTGCTATTTACTTGTATACATATCACAAGTGTAATGAGTCGGAAACCATTTCACCTTATTAAGCTATCATTTTGATTTCACGCCTTTTACTATTTTAAAGGTAATTGTTCGAATGGATTGTAATTTTATTATGAGTTGGTTTACAAAACATGCCAGTGAAATCCGTTCATTCCCACAGCCACAGTAAACAATTATGTTTTGACATTTTAAAATGACATTGGTCCGATTAACATGGTAACTGTGAGCGTGATCTTTTCTGTGATTCCTTCAGTGACGGTTCTGTCCTGCAATACTTTTCTAATGATAGTGTTGACCTTTAAACCACTGTGACACCAAAATGGACTGAATTGAAATTAATCCTAACTAGTAATACCGTTTGCAATTCGCATAAGCATTTTGGAATTCCTTTTTGGTGATTGATAGATGGATTAATCGTTGGACCCTAACCATTATGATACTCGATGTTCTGAGAAAATTATTAAAATCAGCGGAATGCCAAATTATGGTTTGTCGACAGCTATGCGCGCACACCTAATTGGTCTGAAAATATAAATTTTTAATGAAGAAAATTGGCTTCATTTCACGCTGATGTATATTCGTTGTTAGATTACATTTACGAGAAAGAGTAGGAACGATTGCTAACGTACACCAGTGTTCGTGGCAGTCAGAAACCCCTGCATTTTACGTGTATTGAGAGCCCATCCGTGACCATTAAAACATCCTATTCCTGATCAAAATTCTTTATTCAGCGTTCGTGTACAGTGTCGTTTTATTCTATCAACCTGTGTTTCATCTTCGTTTGTCAACGTGAGTAGGAGATAGTTGTATGGTTATGTTCGAGTATGTTTACCGATGGATATGCAACTGTGGATTCGCTCGTCACCACGTACTAGGATTGTACATAAAAGCGTGTATTAGCATAATTGATTATGCGTCACATGCGCAGTCGCTGTCATGGTGTACACAAGGTGTATCGAGATTGCGTCGGGTTGCAGTGGTTAGCTATTCTTCGTACACTCAACCATTCTTTCATCCCGCTCACTTCCCCCTCCCCCTATCTCTCTCTCTCTCTCTCTCTCTCTCTCTCTCTCTCGTCGCTGGCTCTCTGCTCTCTCCTCACTCTCCATCTTCGCGTCTCGAGTCTCTTCGCATCTCTCTCTCTCTCTCTCTCTCTCTCTCTCTCTCTCTCTCTCTCTCTCTCTCTCTCTCTCTCTCTCTCTCTCTCTCTCTCGTGTGTGTGTGCGTGCGTGCGTCTGTATTTCTGTCGTTTTTTCTCGCTTGCTCCCCCTCCTGTTTGTTACTGCCTTTCTCTATCTTGCCCCCCCCCCCATTCTCTCTCTCCATCGCGATCGGTCTCCTAGCGCACAACCGACAATTTCTTTATATTTGATATTACAGAAAACGTTACATGCGATAATCTTCTCTGTGATATCTCATATGTATTACAGTCACCAGTCAGCACTGTGTGGTCTCAGTGTGATGCGTATTGTTACCATAATATTGTAGTCTTATGGCAATAAAACTAATCACGTTATCGTCATATGTTATGGCCTGTAACAACCAGCAAGAGAATTACACTCTTGTAGAATAATACTTTTGTTCGATGAATTGTTGGTTTAGCGCTGATCACGGTTTGAGTTGCAGTGACGGCAAAATGCGTCACAAGTAGTGTCATCAATCGATTCATTCCTTCACAACTGTGTTATGTTTGTCCTTACCGGTTCCATGGTTAGCCTCACAGTGCTATCGGATTGCATTGCGGATACTAAGGAAATGTAATATCGCCTGAAATAATGATAAAGCAATGTGCAATGACGAGCGGTACAACTAAAGGTGCATCGCTGTCATCATGTGTTTTCCTAACGAACTATTGCATCTGCAGTTGGTCAATCACACATCTGTGTACATGTACATAGTGTATAGACTGAACTATCTTTGTTAAGATGTATTTTCTTGTACATTTTTCTGGAGTAATAATAGCGTTAAAAGAAGAAACAATGCTGTTTTCGTTATTTGTTCTTATTTCTTTTGCCGATATGCTTCTATGAATTATTCTTCCACTAACACACTGCAAAGTAGGTCAAATATCGTTACATATATATATATATTATACATTGATCATACTAGGGCATTAAAATACTGGATTATTTAGGACGGTGTCATTCCGATGTACGTAGATACAAATTTATAATACCTCGGCACTGGTACTATCACTCTGTAATTAGATAACAGTTTTACCAGCAACCCAGAAAAAAGTAACCAGGATTATGGGTAGAATCACGGTAAGTTAGATTAAGCGTTCTAGAGTACCTGAACTCCGAGTATCAACATCTAAGGTAACCGGTATGCTCGAAATAAAGCCATGTGTCTGAAAACTTTCGATGCCAGAAGTTGTTAAAAGTGTGTTATACAAATTTATCCGTCGGAATTTTGCGTTCGTATCACCGAACAAATACATAAAAGGTTTGCCTAAATAGAGTGCGAATTTTGCCGTATGTAGCTACGCCGCCTACGTTTCCATTTTAATACATACTCCGATTAAAATGACAATTGCTGAATTATTCTCTTTGTAAGTGTGTCATGGCCCTCGCCCCTTCCACATTCTCTGAACTATGGCCTTCCCCGCCACACTTCTCCCTCTTTTCAGCAATTATTGGATTCGTCCCATCATGCGTACCTGGGGCCAAACTGCATGCCGACTGCATGCAGTGCCCCTTCGTACACTCAGGATGAGTGAAGTGAGCGTGAGCGTGAACGTGAGCGTGAGCGTGAGCGTGAACGTGAGCGTGAGCGTGAGCGTGAACGTGAGCGTGAGCGTGAGCGTGAGCGTGAACGTGAGCGTGAGCGTGAACGCACGTGAAGTGAGCGAGAGTGAGAGCGCCATCTCTCGGGGTGTTTGACCTGGGGTTCGAACTTTATGAATCTGCTGGTTCTGAAATATCAGCACAGGTGGGGTGTAAAGACCACATTCACGGAGAAATACCGCGCTAGTCCGGGGGACATATATCAAGTTGTACTACCCCGGGGATCTCCTCTCTTTACAATCTCTCCATCCCCCTCTCTCTCAGTCTTTCTCTCTAGCTATCTATCTATCTATCTATCTATCTATCTATCTATCTATCTATCTATCTATCTATCTATCTTTCTGTATACTAGCTAGCTGCATATACTGAGCGGTTGCGATTGAATTTGTCTGAAATTTGGATGAAATTGTCCGGTCCGCCTGGTCCCGTAATACATGACAATTTCTAAGCTGCCGTGGAGCTAGGGCAGGCAGCTCGTGCATATGCACGCGTTCTTGTTCACGTTGTCATAGCTAATACAATCATGACTACACGCTGAGACTGTAATTAATACAATGACGTACAATTTCGTATATGCATTATTAGCATAATTAGCATTTCGATGCATTGTTATGGCAAGTTACCGTACTTTCTCCTCCTTCACCAGTCAGAATTTTGCCTTTGAACTCATCTCATATTCTGGTTATTGGATGGTGGAATATTGCTGGATATCTGCTGATTGCTGGTGGAATATCTGCTCGCGTAGCATGTTTTTGAAAGCATCGCTGGCGTTAGCGCCAATAAACCGCTATTGTGTTCATTTTATTATATACATGATCGTGTAGAAATTAAAGAACAAAAACGCGTTCCTGTAAAATTTCGTTTTATTATGCACGATCATCATCTCAGTATATGTATTTTTATATTTATGTTTTAATTCAGCCCATAAATACTGAAAACACTTCAGTATGGTGGCCGAGATGGCTACGGATATTTTTATTATTTATTTTTAATTTATTTTTATTTCAAATTAATTTTCATTCCAAATTCATTCCAATTCATTTAATTCAATTCCATTCATTCACTCCAAAAATAAATTCCAGGCGCAATTTACTATGCAAATTTGACCTCCTTTGCGCAGATAGCAAATTTAATAGGGTCTTAATAGTATGATATGTATGGCAGTAGGCCCCCATATCCCCTATACGATGCATTCAGCTAAAAAAAAAATGCTGGAGCGGCACAGGCATCTCGCTCCCCTTCTTGTAGGATATCTCCTGTACTTTTATTTATTATTTTGTTATTATATTGTTTAAAACACGCAAATAATATGCTTTAGTAAATCCGACTACCCCTTCGTAAAAGGTGGATGCAGAAATTGAAAGAAAGCTATTGGGCAGAAACACAATTATCTTGATAAACATGCATGCAATACACATTTGGTTTACTTTTAATAACAGTCGAACTTTTATTATTAATTAAGGTTGTTAGAATACATGAATGCTTGGATGTCTAATTTTAGTCTAAAAAAACAGCTCCTAAAGGTGACAACATATTTCTTGTCGTCTCCTTCCAACACAGGCTCGTCATGGCGCTATACGGTCCTGTTCTTAACGTTTTCATTCATTAGATATCGTATCTAAAACATGAAAAATCTATCTGAAAAACGCGTGCTATAGACCTTCGCACGCAGATGCCTTGATATATTCTGTCGGCCCTCGTGGTATCTGCCAAATGTCGGCAAATCTGCACAATTTTACCCTAATGACATAAATGATAACTTATACAGCAAAACAAAATTATTAGCCGATCAAAATAATTTAACTCTGTAAGTATGCGACGGCTAGTGATGCGTCATTTATCACGTTTCGTGGACAGGGAATTTCACGAACCTTGAACATTCAGTTTCGGCGTCATTTTTACAGTAGAATTATATTAATTTACGGACGAGATTAATTACATTTTATCGCATTTGTTTGTTTTGATTACACAAAAATCAATATGTTGCGCTGTGCTATATATCAATATAGTAGCAGTTAATAAATCCGTATCGCGAATTATCTTGGCCGGAACTTGTGGGCATCCCATCGTTACCACGCTGTACCTTTTAATGAAAACATTAGGCAATTTATGTTTGCCAAGTTTCGCCAGTTAAGTAAACTCGAGTTTTCTGATAACATTTATATATAACATTTAACGTATGTATCTGTTCACATAGTAAAGTATTTCTGCAACGTAGCCTACATTAACACGACGATGATTTGAACTGTAGGTTGGCGGCGCAGGTGGGGTGGGTGGTTGGGTTGGGTGGGGTGGGAGTGGGGTGGGGTGGGGTGGGGGGTTCACGGCTAGCGGCTGTTCAGTAGCTTCGTACACGTTCGCACTTATTATAATAAGGTGCTTATTATAAATAAGGTACACATCTGCCTCCTTTTGCTATGTCTATACGCATGATGCTTAAGGAAATATTTGTAATAGCAGGTTCTATACCTCGCATACATCTCGCTTTATATATATGCTATACAGATTCACATACAACAATATTTGTCATATAGGAAGAATCTTCCTATGGCAAATAGTGTCATATGAGAGCGTATATTATGCGTATGTCATATTTGTCATAGATGCTAGCAGAACATGCTGTGTATATATATATATTATATATCCCAGTGTATGCTATCTATGGCTAGGAAATCCGTGTTGTGTTTGCGTGATTGGTCAAATACGTCGTTTTGCTCCCCCGTGTGACACACGAAACGTGCATTATTATGACGGTGGCGAATGAGTATTAATTTTGCAAACACGAACGTCACGGTGAATTCTATCACGTATGCAAGCGCCAGATGAATAATATGTCAAACTGTAAAAGAAGAATATGAGTAAATAGTGGCTCACGCGAGTTTTTAATCAATATTCGCGCCGCGGTGATTGTGCGATGTTCCACGGTCAGTGCCGTAACTTCTGGGTGGTTGTGGCGGCGGCGGTGGTAGCGGCGGTGGCGGTGGCATGCTGCAGGCTCCTAGATTTTGATTAAAGGCCTGACCACTGTAAACATCCCTAAAACAAATGTAAATTGTCACGTGCGTATACCTAAATAAAACCACTATACGCACATCGACCGAGAGCTGCGCTTCATCCTCGATCGTCATTATACTCATCAGAATATTTGATATATTGCAGACAGGCACGCAGACACACGCGCGCTTGAGCACACACACACACACACACACACACACACACACACACACACACACACACACAAACACACACACACACACACACACACACACCACACACACACACACACACACACACACCACACACACACACACACACACACACACACACGGACATAGATATGCAGACACCCACTCACCCTTACATACACACACACACACACAACACACACACGTGCACCACACACACACACACCACGCGCGCGCACGCACACACACACACACACACACACACACACACACACACAACACCACGCACACGCACACGCACACGCACACGCACACGCACACGTGCGCACACACACACACACACGCACGCACGCACACACACACCGTGCGCGCACACACACACGTGCGCACACACACATATACGTGCGCACACACACACACACACGCACGCACGCACGCACACACACACACGCGCACACACACACGCACACGCACGCACACACACACGCGCGCGCACGCACGCACGCACGCACGCACGCAGCGCACACGCACGCACGCACGCACACACACACACGCACACACACACAAACAGAAACACACACCTATGAGGTTGTGCAGATGTCGTAGCAGATCTGAGTTTGATGAGGACACCGCGATGCACTATCTCGACAAGCAGCACAGCCAAAGCTGCTACGATGCAACAGGCGTATACGAGGAACACGCCACCCGTTGTCTCCAGGGTGAATGGATTGAACTCGCCCTCTAATTGTTCCATCTGCTCGCAGGGAATGGGCGTAAACTGGCTAGCTCGCCACTTCTGCAACAGACCCGACTGTGTTGCCGCTTCCACCCTGCAACAATACCCATAGATACATGTATAGATAGAAGATCTAGTATATTTTCACACGTATATTTTTATATATATATTTGTCTTGACAATAAAATCTTGTCCTAAGAAACTGGTAAAATTACGCAAAACGCCAGGACGTTGCCTACTGACGTAATTGGTAGCAATGTCGCTTGATGGTGAATCAGTTCTGCAATTTCGCGCTAAATGTTAACGTGTACGTGTACGCGATAGAGCCCAAGTAACTACCTTACTTACGCAGTATTAAGTAGCTCCAGCAAAGGGCTGTTCTTCTGTGTAGGCAAGGACAACATTTCCATCTGCAAGTGCCCGGGCAATGTGTAGAGCCTACACTGACCTGTTCGAGTATAATCCTGTATTCTATATAGATTAAGATATTCGATGCCACTTATTAGTGCTTTGTTCTTGTTGATAACCTTCTCCATAATTTCGGATTCGTGTACTATAAAATTTTCCTCGCTGCTGTTGATAAGTTGCCAGATTGCCCGTCGTGTATGCGTCGCCCCGTGCTGAAATATTACAAAACAACGTTATTGTTTAATTTGTTGAAAGTTAGTTTAATTAGCATGTTTCGCTGTACTCAATTTGCGTGTGTGTACGCGTGCGGGCGGGCGTGCGTTCATGCATGCATGGGCGTGAGTAGATATGTACGTATATATACATATGCATATGCATACACGCACAAGCACGCGCGCACGCACGTACGCACGCACACACATGCCTATATATATTGCTTCTAACCGGGTATTAATATTCACCCTGAAATAAGCCTCTCGACTGCCACCTTTCGTGATTAGTGGCTGAATAGTCCGCTGCCTGGATAAATCATCTAAGCTAGACACCGGTGGAGCGACAGGAACAGGAATCGTTGACATCGCTACAAGGTTGCCACTGTAAACAGCAGCCATAATGACCATGAATAGCCAGAAGCTGGCGTAAAGAATCCTGCAGGGCGGAGCGGACGGAGTCGACGGTGTACCTGGAATTAAACGGCAAAATATCAGTTTCACAAAATTTAATTTTAAATGTTTAACGGAAATTTTACGGATGAAATTTCACAATAAAATGTCACATTTAAAATGTACAAGTCTAAAATATCGTAATCACAAGTTGTGATATTTTATACTAGTCGTAATTATTCATGATGCTTCTATCAACGGGCATGCACCAGCACATGTGAAACTTACCTTGCATGCACAGAGCGCGTGCGTATATGCCCCACCACGCATTCGACTCTTTGATCGAACGAGCGTAGAACCACTGAATGCCGACAGTCACTGATGCAGCAGTGGCTGCCGTGACGAGGATGAAAATCCACACATATGCAGTGTAGGGTCTTATCAGAAATCGCATCGACCGAAACTTTTCAGTCGGTCTTCTTATTAAAATTCCACCGAAGGTGAACGCAAATGGAGAAGAGAAGTCAACCACCTTGGAGCGATCGTCTGTCATGGTTACCGGACCGGCTCCAAAGTCAGCCTCCTAATGATATAACGCTACTGTTCTAGTAGTTATACGCCACAGTACGCAAGAGATCTTCAGTTTATAAGGAATCGCAAATCGTAGTAATTTAGTATAACTTGGCTATAACTATAGGTAGGGGCCTACAAAATTTCGTTTTTTCCATAGTAAACATTAAATAAGGAATATGGATGCACCACTAAAGCCAATAACCAATATCACTAATTGGTTTGCAAGACAAAATTCCACCTGACAAAGATAACTGAATAGACTAATCAACAGTGAGTTCAATCAGCATAGACAATCGAAACGTTACCCGTTTATGTAGCATGCCTATGATACCTGACCAAGAGCCATCGGATTTGAACAGCCCAAACTGTTTGTCGATTGGAGAAACAAATTCGTACCTAAATAAAACCACGAGTTACTTTTATTCTAAAGTAATCCATAAAATTTTATAGATATGTAATGCAACTACACTGGAAAGTATGCTATAACATGTTTTTGTTTAGACAAGTTCATGCGTACAATACCAAATACTCACGTGAAGTTATAATAATAAGACATTTCCTTGATTAGTTGCAGAAGGAAACCGTCAATCCTGGTTTTGTTAGCATCCCAATAAATATATGGAAATGTCTAGAATGATAATGGAAGCACAAATAATTACACATTCCAGATATAGCCTAATGCTCACAACTGTACATTGTCAATGGGTTAGTGGAGACAGCATAAACAGAATCGCGCGTTAAATTTCACAAGATAATTTGACGACGACTAATACCCTTGACACACCGAATTCGGTATTGACCAATGCGCATTGTAACCGAATGACATAATTCGATTTGATATGTGATATACCGTTGAAACATCGAAACAACCGAACGCAAATCCGAACGCAACCGAACGCAAATCCAACAACGCATTCAACAGGATCTTCGCGAGAACACCACGTGATTTCATCATCCAATCCTAAACCGAACAGAACCGTGTTGTAAAATTATCGTTGACACACCGCCAAACAGAACCGAACCGAACCGAATCGAACCGTAAGCGAACTGCTCAATCAACATACGTATGTGGATTGGAAATAATGCGCATTGATGCGCATTACAACCGTATCTGGTGTGTACATAACCGCGTTGAAGCGCATCAATGTCATCAATGCGCATCAAAGCGCATTGAAAGTTCGGTGTGTCAACGGTATTACAAAATATATTTCAGATCTCAACACGGGCTTGCCTTTAATACGGCAATTTTCAGTCGCCGCCCGTTCAACCCACGATCGCAGCTTGGGAAGAGCGTCTTTTCTAAGGCGGGTCGTGGTAGCTTCTGCAGCTCTGGCGTTTGAATTGCAGTCAGTAATACAGAGCTATGTTCAATTGACCCATCAGGTGACGACGTTTGTGTAGTATATATCGTCATCGTTTTCTACAAGTTACAAATCAATCTTCTAGATGCGTTACTAGTGACTGTATCAAATGGCAATCATATGAATCAAAGGCGTCTAACTCGATGAAACGCCAAAAAAAAAAAACGTTTGTCATGCAGCGTAAGTTTATATACGATTTATCAACCGTGGCTAACTAAAATAGGTTCCTAAAATGTACAGTGAAATATAGCAGTGATTATTTGTTATTTTTATATCTTCGCTGAGTATGGATCGAGTTATGTCAACGAACATACGTAATGGCATTGTTACATGCTGCGCTTGATACACTTGAGTAGCCGTGAACAAAAACAAAATGCTTTTATTCACTCCCGGTTTTCATAATATGTGCTCGCGATACCATAAAAATAGCTGTGTGTGTGACTGTGTGTGTGTGTGTGTGTGTGTGTGTGTGTGTGTGTGTGTGTGTGTGTGTGCGCGCGCGCGCGCGTGTGCGTGTGTTTGT
>NW_014577166.1:62510-78206 GCF_000485595.1 Priapulus caudatus
GTGTGCGTGTGCGTGTGCGTGTGCGTGTGCGTGTGCGTGTGTTTGTGTGTGCGCGCGTGCGTGCGTACGTGTATGTAGACTTCACCGAGTAACGTGTCATATCCTCAACAATTCTCACCAATTATGTCCAAAGCAAATGGCATGACCATTTGTTTGCTTAGGTTAGTGATGGCACTTTCTGCATCTCAGGCACTGCTAAACTTGTGTTTGACACTGCTACTAGATGTATTTAATAATTCGGTGAGCTAAGCTTTTCGGCCGTATGCACTCAGGTGTATCAACGTTCTAGTGTTTGTACGTTCCCAGGCAAGGTATTTATAAATGTGCATACGTGCACGTGACATATGCACCGCTGTATGTTACGTGCGTACATAGCGGTTTACTCGTCGCTCATTAGCATTAGTATGAATGAAAGCTAGGTCAGATTTTTGCAAGAGAGTAACTCAAGCTTTCGCGTGGTCAGGCAATCCTGATTGACCGGTGGCCAGTAGTGTCCCCGGGCAATATTACGTGCCTATTTTCAGCCTGGCACCGCGGCAATATTTGTGAAGTGTGTGCGCGTGTGGTGTGTATGTATGTGTGTGTGTGTGTGTATGCCAGCGTAGGCGCTCATTCCTATAGACAGCCGCACTCTTGAGGATTCCATTTTAGGCGTCTGGGTGCCCGCCTGCCGTATCACTTTACATAGCTTTACGGCATCCAGGGAGGGCAGGGAGTTGTGTGTTAGCAGCACGCGCGTGTACAGCCAGCAGACCTGCAAAATACATCTGCTACGCGAGCTGCTTGTACGCGAGAGAGACCACAGCTCGAGGTGTGTGTGTGTGTGTGTGTGTGTGTGTGTGCGTGCGTGCGTGCGTGCGTGCGTGCATGCGTGCGCGCGCGCGCGTGTGTGTGTGTGATGTGCACACATACCTCAGTGGAAAAATTCATGAAACCGTACGCTACGCTGAACACTGCCGCGTGAGCGTAAGGCGGAATGATTAGGCTCAGGTTCTGTGCTGCTGCGTCTGTAACTATAAGCCACCTGGCCAGAACGTGGAAGAGGCCGTACTTTGCGGCCTAAAATAGGAACAACAGTGACGTAGACGGCAAAACGCTTCGTGTAAACATTTCCCAGTTCAGTTTCACAGTAGATTTTGCTATACCAAATTTATTTTAGATGTCATTAGGCTTAATCGTCGATCGTAATATCATAGCAACACATTTATGAATTCATGAAGCTACTGCTGATGCTGATAATAATAATAATAATAATAATAATAATAATAATAATAATAATAATAATAATAATAATATCTAACATATTATTGACTTTTTACCTGAATAAATATGTCGGATAGGCTTTCGTAATCTGCGAGAACTAGGTAGCGGTATATTTTGGATGATCTTGCTCTGCTGAACGCTACTGTCAGGTTATTGTGAACACCGCTACAGCTTCGGGTGTAGGACAGTGAGGTCAATACATTATTGTCGCTCGATAACATATATGCGATCTCTGTTAAGTAACTATCTGCAATGTAACGGATAGATTTTAATTACCATTTGAACCATTCGATGTAATAGGATTGAGGCCATTTTAAAATATATACTTTGATGAAATATCCCAACAAATTTATGGTTTAATTCGGCAAGCTCTCAGATATCTTTGAATGAGTTCAACGGATTTCGTGATGATATCGAGAGTGATTTTATTTTATGTTTAATTCATGTAAACCACCTGTCGGTCACCAGGTTAATTACATAGATTTAGACTAAAAAAGTAAAAAAATACTACATTACTTTACACTTAAATTATTCTTAATAAAACTAGCGGATATTTTTACTGTATAATGATAACATGCCTGTCGTTTCGTCTCCGATAAGCATTGATGGTGTCCAACCTATCTTTGTTGCATACCTGACTAGCGTTTTAGCGGTAGGTGAGAAACAAGATTGCGACAGCGAATGGTGTGCTAGAATCAAGAATATGTCAAGACAGCCAATAAGTGATGGATCTGACTGTATATATATTAATAAGCATAGAGAAGATAAATATAGCATTCATCTAATGTACTTCGTCATCTCCATTTATTTAACAGCTTGTTTAATAATGCTTACTTCATGCTAGTTCAAATAGACCAAATCGTGAACAATATTTATGATTAGTTTTGAATCAAATAACAAAAGTTAAACGATAATAACTCACCAGGCGTTTTGCATGGATTCGAATGACGCAGGGTTAGAGCGAACGTGCAACCAAGTATTAATATGAGACATAGCGTTATCCTTATCAGTCGCATCCTACTCTCCGTATACGTCACGTCTGAAATAGAACGCGCAGAAATCGATCATACACAAGATGGTCACATTTAGATCTATCTATCTACACTACACTGCGGGCAAGCGTAGCACTTAAATAATTTCATCATAAATGCTGTGCCTCTTAAACGTGCCTCTTACCGAAATTAATATATATTTTTCTATGAAATAATAGACTTCTGACACTGTGATAAAATAGATATATACATTTAGCAAACATTTTATATTCATCACAAGGCACGCGCATGATTTTATCCAGCGCGTTGCACGCTACTGCATCTGTTACTTTACTGTCGTCGCTGATCACGTAGAATTTCTTAGGTAGATGTTATAACGGAAAATTACAGGTTTATATGGCCTCTATATAAGTAATGCAGTATTGAGTTGTATGATGCAAATAAGATAAACAGCCATGATGATCATGATCAGATAGCCATTTGTAATTGTTTTTTTTTTATCAATTTTCTGTTTGTTTATTCTTAAATTTTGGTTTGGTCTGTTTGTCCGTCCGGCCGACCGTCCGTCCGTCCGTCTGTCTGTCAGTTTGTTTGTTTATTTTGTGTGTGTGTGTGTGTGTTTGTTGTGTAAGCAGGTGCACCTGAAAGGCTTAAACTAGTCTAAACAGGACAGAACGTGTGTTGTAAGAATACGCGCATCATACTTGACACACGTGTAGTTGCTGTAAGTCAAGTATATACTTTTTAGATTCTAAAATTCTTAACCACGTCACCCCACCGTAAACAGTACAAGCAATTTTTGTGCAAAATATTAGGCATGGAAACACATTTACTGTTTCGTTTACGCTTTAGAGACAAATTGAATATTTCGATTTCTTATTCTGCTATTCCGTTCGATTTCAACAAACATTCGCGACACACATGCGTGCGTGCGCGCACACACACACACACACACACACACACACAACACACACAGCACACACACACACACGACACACAACAACCACACACCACAGCACACACCACACACACAACAACACACACTCGCGCTCATGCTGTGAGGTACAACATATATTTGCGGTAGCTTGAAAAGATGTATTTTGAATTTCCATGTTAGTTCTTCGTTTCGTTTCGTTTTCTTATTAAATTTAAAAACTTGACCAGACATAACCAACGCAATACGTTCTTGCTATTGTCCTCGTACAGAGAACGGCCACGAGAAAGTAATACAGGTGAAAAATATAAATTTAAAAAATGCACGAATATGGGAAATACAAGAATATTAAAATAATATGACAATAATAATGAGGCACGGAATAATCGTTGTTCTGTATACTGTTGGGTTTAACATAGAAATAAAGAGACGGAGGCTGACTGAGGGTCTCTAAGTATTCTATGGGTCTAACTAACCAGCGTCTTAATTACTTCACTATTCTTACACGGCATCATACCAGTTCCAAGCGGAGCGGTTCTGCTGTTGCGCTGATACACTCTCGCTTTATTAGCTGTATGGTCATAGGTGCTGATTCATTTCGTTAACTAAGTATTAATTCACGCCAGTCAATGCAAACACCGTTTACATGTTTGCCTTGTTACCTGCTATAGGGCTACGTACCTGGCATTACCTCGCAGGATGTAGTGTCCCGTCCGAGTAACCACGCCTCATCAGACGTGAGCCACGCGCCGCGTTGTCTCGCTATGCTAACGTGTGCGCATGCTTCTTCGACAGAAGAATGCGTCGGTTAACATCGCGGCAGCCATGCCGTGACAGCTAGCCGTGACAGCTAGCCGTGGAAACCTAGCCGTGACACCTAGCCGGGACCTAGGCGCCGCTACACCTATGTGACCTAGCGTGACACCTAAGCGTGCACCTGCCGTGAAACTAGCCGCTGACAACCTACGACGTGACACATAACGCGCTACACCTATGTGAACTAAGCGCGCGTGACACATACGTGACCACGCCTAGCCGGGCACCTAGCGTGACACCTAGCCGGTGACACATAGACCGTGAACCTAGACGTGCACCTAACCGTGAACCTAACGTGCCCTAGCCGTTGGAACGAACCGTGACACCTACGTGACACCGTACGTGCACATAGCCGTGCCTAGCTTGTTACACATAACGTGACACCTAGCCGTGACACTAGCCGTGACACTAGCCGTGACACCTAGCCGTGGACACCTAGCGCCGCTACACCTATGTAGACACCTAGCCGTGAAACTAGCGCGCTAACTGGGGAACCTAGCCGTGCACCTAGCCGGTTACAGCTAGGCGTGACAGTAGCTCGTGACATTAGCCGGTGAAGCAGCCGTGAAGGATAGCCGGGACACTAGCTGGGGCGCTCACATACGTGACACCTAGCGTGACACTGCCGCGCTACACCTAGCGACGTGATACAGCCGTGGCATAGCCTTACCTAGCCGTGGCACCTAGCGGTAACCTGCCTTTTACACTACGTGACACTAGACGCGTGCACACCTGAGCCTGCTAAATACCGATGCAACCTAGCGGACACCGAGCCGCGTACACTAGCCGTGATACCAAGCCGTGTAGAACTAGCCATTACACTGCGGCGTGACACCTAGCGTACATAGCCGTGTTACATATGTGAACCGAGCCCTGCACCTAGCCGTAACACCTAGCCTTGACGACACAGGGGACGTGACACTGCCGTGCAACCAGCCATGCACCTAGCCGTGACTCTAGCCTTGCTCACGACGTGACACTTAGCCTGAACACTGCCTTGCTACACATACGTGACACGAGCCCTGGCATAGCCGTGCACCCTGCGTGGAACATACGGGAACCTAGCCGTGACAGCTAGCCTTGCGTAACAGACGTGACACTGCGTGACACCGACGTGGCACCTAGCCGTGACACCTGCTTGCGACAGCGTGACACTAGCCGTGAAAGCTGGCACGTGAACTAAGCCGTAGCCCTAGCTGTGACAGCTATCTGACACCTAGCGGCTAACCTAGAGGACCTAGCCGTGACACGTGCGGGAATCACCTACGTGCACCTACCGTACAGTAAGCGTGACAGATTAGCCGTGACAGCGAGCCGTGACAGCGAGCGTGGACTAGGCCGTGAACAATAGCCGTGACCCGTAGCCGTGGACACTAGCGTGACCTAGCCGTGACACCTAGCCGTGGACACCTAGCGTGACAGCAGCGTGACACCTAGCCGGAACAACCTAGCCTGCTACAATGACGTTGACACTTAGCCGTGACACCTAGCTTGCTCACATAGTGACACTTAGCCCCGTGACACTAGCCTTGCTACGCATACGTGACACATAGCTGGTTGAACAGACGGGAACCTGCCGTCACCTAGCGTTGCACCTAGCCGTGACACCTAGCCGTGAACAGCCGTGACACAGCTTGCTAAACTAGTGACACGTAGCCGTGACACCTAAGCTTTGCTACCATACGTGACACTAGGTGGCCACCTAGCCGTGACACCTAGCCTGGACAATGTTTACATACGTGCACCTAGCCGTGACACCTTAGCCGTGACACGCTAGGTCGTGACACCTAGGTCGTGACATAGTCGTGACACCTAGTCTGACACATAACACGTGACCTAGCGCGCTACCATACGTGGCCACCTGCCGTGACACCTAGTCGTGAAGCAGCGCGTGACAGCTAGGCCTGACACCTGCCGTGACACCTAGCCTGTGCTAACATGACGATGAACTGAGCCGTGACACATAGCGCTTGCTACAATACGTGGCAACGGAGCGTGAACTGCCTTGCTACGCATACGTGACACCTAGACGTGTTACCTACGTGCACATAGCGTGACACCTAGCCGTGAACGCTAGCGTGACACTAGCCGTGCAACCTAGCCCGTGACACCTAGCCTTGACGACACTAGTGACACTTAGCCGTGGACACCTAAGCTGCTACAAGACGTGCACCTAGCCGGGGGCACGAGCCGTGACACCTAGCCTTGGTTAACATCTGACACCTAGCGTGCACGAGCCGTGACACCTAGTCGTGACACCTAGTCGTGGACACCTAGTCGTGACACTAGTTCGTGAACCTACCGTGAACTAGCCCGCGCGGACACGACGTGGCACCCTAGCCGTGACCGAGTCGTGCACAGCTAGCCGTTGAAGCTGAGCGGGACACCTAGCGGGACACCTAGCCGTGACACCGAACCGTGACACCTAGCGGACCGCTCCACCTATGTGACACCTAGCGTGCACCTAGCCGGACACGAGCGTGCACCTAACGTGACACCGCTAACGTGACACCTAGCCTTGTTACACATACGTGACACCTAGCCGTGACTAGCAGTCGATAACAGACGTGATGACGGTGCACTATAAGGTACCGCCGCTATTCGCCCGTTTTATTTCAACACATGGACACAGCGTATAGAAACAGCGCTCTAGCTGTAAATAATGAGTTTTTAACGTTGCGATTACTAGTATTGTTAGGGTATAATTATGGTTAGGTACGCGTGTGTTCGCGCACGGGTGAGTGAGTGCGCGCGTGTGTGTGTGCTTGCGCGCGTACGAGCGTGTGCGTGCGTGCGTGCGTGTGTGAGTACGAGCGTGTGCGTGCGTGCACGAGCGTGTGTGTTATTCATATTGAAATTATCAAGAGGTGTATTTATTATAATTACACAGCCGGTTATTGCTCCTGAAAATTCTTATAAACATTCTCAGAAAAATGTATGTATGTGCAGTGATTACTTCACCGTAAATAGTAAAAAAAAAATAAAAATATTTCCACTTTTTCACAAACGTGACTCATACATATCCCATAGCAAGCAATTAATGCCAAGAACATAATTTCAAATCGTCCAGGTTTTTTGAATTTTTAACTAGTTGAGAAACAAAATATAAGTAATTCTGTTCACTTTTTATGGTTAAATTGCTGCATTATACTTCATATTTTACTATATTGTTCGATGTGAACATACACTCGTGACTCATACATATCCCATAACAAGCCATGCCAAGAACATAATATCAAATCGTCCAGGTTTTTTGGATTTTTAACTAGTTGAGAAACTATCTCATCAGGTAAGATTTTGACGATACGTTTAGTCCCGTTAGTTCTTACTTTTAATGTAAATAAATGGCAACAAAATTTTTACAAATTTTACCATGAAAAATTCGTGACGTAGTCAATTTAAATACTTAATCATAAGAAATACCTACGTGCTTAATTTCCCGCGTGTGTGCGCGCCTACGTGTGTTATATTAATAATAAAATCATAATTAAGGATGTGTTCATTTTTATGTAGTCGAGATTAGAGGCCCTGTAAGTATACTTATGAATATTTTCAGAAAAATTACATATTACAAAGATTTGTATTCGTAAGAAATAATTGAAGAATAATTCGTACGAATAAATTCTATGTGCTCTTAAAGTTATTTGTACCCCTCTATAAATAAATTTATCAACAAAATGTGCATGTTCACATAGTTTATAATTTTCATAACACGAAAAGCATACACAAATAGCACAAGTTTTTTCGTCATAAATAGTACAATTCAGCATCATTAACAAATATTACGTATACCTGTTTTAATAATCTCTTCAGCTTATCCGTTATATCTGCTTGCTTTCCATTACGTTAGTAATTTTTAATTTATCTATTGCTTGTGCCCTCTGATCTTTTTATACTAACTATATACGTTATATATCCATATTTAACTATATATGTTAGTATATAGGGATTAGTACCGGTTCCTCATTTAGTAACTCGAATTATATTAATTTACTATTATCTCGAATAATATTATTAACTCGAAATAGACTATTATTGATTATACCAGCAGTAGATAATAGAAGACTCTCTTCTATTCTCTACTCCTGATTATATGTATATAATCAAAAGCTAATAATACATGTGTAGGTATATATGAATACTCGAAATTATAATTGTTTGGCATTTACGATCAGGAGGTGTTTCGCGGTTTCTCTTCTTTCCGGATTTGCGGAAATTTTCCGATATCGTCATGGTAGGTTTATCCAACTGTCGTCGCTCCACAACACGTGGCGCCAGCTAGCGAAGAATTTCCGGGGTTGGCTGCTGGGTGTGCGCAGGAAAGGACGTGTTTTGTTTACTTTCGTGTTAACTAATCAAATTTATCGGTGGAACACAATTTAAACACATATCGGGGAAACTTCCTGCATTTCAGAATGCCGGTCTTTCATACAAAGACGATAGAAAGTATTTTGGAGCCTGTAGCACAGCAGGTAAGTAGGATGATTGTGGAATGCGGCATGCGGGGTTGGCCATGCCCACCCACACAAGTTGCGGTAATGTTCGCATGCCTGTCGTATTTGATGCGCTATAGAAATCTTGTCATTGCAATTTTTGGTCATCACTTTGATCGTAACTACTCATTCATTGACAGCAATAGTACTGGCAAATGGTATCTATCGGTGCCAGGGATGCTTTGTTGATAGCATTTATAACTGTGTACCACTCGTCCACGCGTCAAATACTTGAAATTGCCGCTGTAAATTACATATGATAGAGATTGCAGACTAGCACGATTATCTAACCACGTAGAGCGCATTTTAAATCAGAGTTGACTGACATTTTAGGCTTATGTCTTTGGCTAATCTCATTGTTTTATATTTCCTGTGTTTAGAACTCGAGTACTAGTACTACTACTAGTACTACTACTAGTACTAGTACTAGAATTGCATACATAAACTTTTACAGTCATTATAACTTTCTATAAATATATAACAATTACCTGAAACGCTCAGTTCAAGTTGTATGTGTGGGCGGGGCCCCCATATCTACATTAGGGTTAGAAATGCACTTTTTGCTTTAGGCCAAACAAAAAAATAGGTGTACGTGTTTCCTATTACATCGAAAACAAAAGTAGGGTAGACCTGTATAGGTAGGGATTTTTTTATTTTTTATTTTTTTTATTCTTCGGTTCCGAATATCCCTCTGATGCATGCAATAAAGGTGTATAACTATAGGTAGGGATAGGTTAGTAATCAAGTCCAGAACGTGTTTGTAGTAAAACATCTCAAGTTTTGTCTGTCAGATTTCAAATGAAAAAACTTTTCTTTTTTTCTCTTTTAAAAGTTTTGGGTCGGCCCTAATAATCTGGGGACGGTCGGTCGACCGGAAACACACCTATTTTTTTGTTTGGCCTTAGAGGAAATACTTTCTATCAGGAAAGCAGGCATCACACTTGCTCATCCAGGCAAAACGTCAAGAAAACCATAGCAGTTCCACTTCTTCCCACCCCGGCCAACAGTACTGTCCTATTGCCTCTGCCCATACCGAAGCTGGCTCGCCCGCCTAACTTTGTTTTCCCTGATTCATTCATTCTAAATATGGTCACCCATGCTCAACCCAAGTTGCACATTGAATGAAGCACAGATGGTAACATATATAGGCTCAACCCAATTTTAAAACACCAAACAACTGGTCATCCTTTTCAAGAGAAAATTATCTATAACTTTGTTGCGTTTACTTTATACTTACTTACCGGTTACTTACTTTTTGCTACTATGCCACGGTTTATCCGAAATTTTTGGGTAGCAAGTATTTGCTGTCGACGTTGAGATTAGGCAGCAAAACTGCTGCTTGTTGCCTTTACTTTATACATGATGGGGTTATGGTTGGGTTTAGATTAGCATTAGGGTGATATCTGATTATGATGTATGTACGTATAGGCCCTGAAGTAGGATTGCACCCATTGTGACCCATGAGACAATACTACATGAGCTATATATGCATGAACTGTATGCAATACTCATATTTAATTGTTCGTAATTAGGAGGTTGTTTTCGAAAGGAAGATTATTAGGAAAGGTGTTCTATCCTATGTATTGTATCAGTCTGATAAGCATTTATTCAAGACAAGTTGATATGTTAGAAGTGCTTAGCGATTTGACCATTAATAGTCATCTCAAAACTCACATGACCTATAACCCGAGTGCCTTGTATACATACAATGGCATTCCAAGTTTTGGTACAGTCACAGTTTACTCTCTGAAAGTTAGGGAGTTAGAATGTGGTTAACACTGGTTATGTTAACCTATAGAGTTAGGATTAACCCACACCCAACCATAACAGGTGAAATTTTGGACTCCATCTGAACTGTAAGTCGACTACGGTTTTCTGTAGTTGCAATCACATATTTAAACCAATATATTATGGACAAGTAATGAAAATAAACTAATGTCTGAGAGGGATCATTATTGGTGATAAGTTTTAGTTTTTATATTGCAAGTACTAGATGCACTTCCTTAAAATATTTCCAGCTTTATATAAACATTAGTATATTTTTTATATTTCATTTAATTTCTTATTCGTTTTTTCTATTCTAAATTGGGCAATATTGAATGTTTATGAGATATATTGAGTCACAAATTAAGGTGAATGTCCTCTAGTACAGTTTCTGTACCACATGAGTTCCTATTTCAGGGGATGGCTACCCATAAATAGCATGTCAATGAGAATCCTGGCATATTCTAAGCCTAGAGAGTCTGCTGCTGTATCAATTCTCTGGTAGTTTAGAGCATGGCTTCAAGATGTGGGGAGACATGTGGCAGACATCAGTGGCTATAACCTACTGAGTTTCAAGTACTGTACCACATATATCACGTTTCATGCAATTATTTTGGAGTAAAAATGCAGTATGTCTATGATTGAGAACGTATCAATATGAAGAGTAGATATGTCCGTGGTATTTAAGTGAAAACAGGGTTTGAATTTGTGATGGCAGTGCAGTGGTTGCATGCCCTCCTCACTTGGACTCGGAGTGATACCCCTAAAAATTGCTCTATATGATCTGCGGAGGTAAACCGCTGTGATTACCCTATCTGGTGTGTCACTATAGCAAAGTTGCCATGGTAACATGTATTTGAAGGAGCAGTTTGTCCTGGTTCCCCTCTTAGTTAGATGCCCGAAAATTTCTCAAGACAACAATTGCATTGCCATAAAAATGTAAATTTGCCCCCGATAAGAGTAGCAAGGCTTTCTGAATAAGAATAATAAAATATAAAAGGCAATATTGGCCAGAATTCGTGTGTGAGATAAACAGAATCAATTCCTTAATTGTTAAAGAAGTAATTCCTATGCGATTGAGGTCTGGGGAATTTGCTTATGAGCAATAACATTTTCAGAAATTTTGCGTTTTAAACATTAACTTTTGGTTTCTAGTGGAGCTGCACCACATTTCACAGAATGCCAGCTAGGCACTGGGAGTCGGCGCTATCATTTATGCAGTTAAACACAGACTGTATGTTTACAGTACTATAAACATTTGGCAAATTCCATGAAATTTACAGTAAACAGTTCGCTGTCTGGATTTCAAGTTGGTTGCGATCTTGTAAGTCATAGCGTGTACCATTTCGGCTCTCTAGAGTTTTGCATGCTTGGAACGCTTCCAAGTAGTGTATCACCAGTTAGTACAGGCAATAGTATTAGTATGAATTCTTTGCCAGATGCCTAAATTCTCTACTTGTTTCTATTTATTTTTGTGGGGGTTTCTTCGCACCCTTCTATGCTTTGCTGTACGTTGAGATAAAGGAATATATTGTTAGCTATACTAAAATTTCTGACCTCAGGGTCTCCCAGCACTCCATTATAACACGTGATGAATGCACGGCAATGTTATTGTCATTAGTATAGTCCGACTATCCTGTTCAGACTCACTATAGGCTGTGTTTGCTCGAATTCAGTATGTATTTACGTACATGCATATTGACACAGTGGGTGCATGCTAATTTTACCAGGTGTTCCGTTGGTGTTTGCGTTTTACAATGTGTTGGCAGGCGTTCTGGCAATGACTAAAGGCATATAATACTATCCTTGCTTATATGTAGCATAGGGTCCATTTCCTCTGGTAAAGAATTATATGGCTGACGGGGCACAATGACCCATCAGCAATAAATGATCATCAATGAAGAGTATAAAAATGTAATTAGCTGCTGGTAGCATAAAGTTTTATGCAATATAAAATTAGAGCAGTTATTATTGATGCAGACTGACGCTCATCGTCAGATCTTCATCAAACACCGGTATCTAGTGATAAGCAAGTATTTTTGTAGCAGGTGGCAACTTCCGTTATAGCATAATAATAAGAGAAGGATTTAAACATACACACGCGCTGTAATAATTCTTTCTCGGATGCACTTTGAAGGTTATTTATTCATGGCTATATCGGGGTAATATTTTGAAGTTAGTTTGCTTAGAAAAAGTTAAAAAAAAACATTTGCTGTGAACCCCCGAATTATATCCCTGTTCTTTCTCCCCATCCCTCTCCCTCCCTCCCTCTCCCTCCCTCTTCCCCCTCTCCCTCCCCTTCCTCCCGCATCCCCTTCTCTCCACCCTCTACTCTCTCGGCTCCCTCCTCTATCTACCTTCCTCCCGCCCTCATCTCCCTCTCTCTCTCTCTCCTTGCCCTCGCCTCCCTCCTTCTCGTCTCCTTCTTCCCTCCCTCTACCTTCCTTTCCTCCCTTCCCTCCTCGTCCTCCGCTCAGCTCTGTCTCCATCCCTCTCCCTGTCCTCCTCTCTTCTCCCATTCCTTCCTCTCCTTCTCCCTTTTCTCCCCCCTTCCCCTCCCCTCTTCCCTCTTTCTCTCTCTCCCTTTTCCTCGCATCCTCTCCCTTCTCCCTATTCCCCCTCTCCTACCTACCTCGTTCTCTTGTCTTCTTCTCTCTCCTCTCTCTCTCTCTCTCTGCTCTCCTCTCTCTCTCGCTGCTGACAACACACTTATCTACTTTCTACTCCTCCCATCCTTTCGCCGTCTGCCCCTCTCTCTCTCCCTTTCTTTCTTGCTCTCATTGTCTGCGCTTGCACTTGTGCAGCGTCCTCGCCGCCTTCCGTCAAGTTGTGCGAGTAGCTTGTTTGTACACGGTTCAAGATGTCCGTCAATACTGGTACCTGGACTTCCGTAGGAATTACTTATTTTCTACAGTGGTGCCAGAATAGACCTCTCATGCGCCTGCCCGTTTCGGCATCGCCCATCACTGTTCCTCATTTATATATACCAGAATTCCGGAAGCGGCCTGGCTCCGACCCCCGTGCTTATACACCCCAGACCTGCTATTTGCATCAGCCTGATATAATTGTGCCTTCACTCGTCCTGGCCCGCTCAACCGACGAATATCCCCCGCTTCCTCCCGGGCTTCATTAGCCATCGCTCGCGCCGCCCCCACTGCACGGAAATGCCCCTCTCATACTGAATAGTAGCGATGTTGTTGATGCGTATCACGAATTACACGAATTCGCTCGATCCCGACAGATCTCGCATATATTGGACAGCACCTGCAACTATGAAATGCGCTAAGGGACAGGAAGTCTACACTTTATTATCCGGCGAGCCACCTCTGCACCTTGCAACTCTCTGCATTCTCTCCTCTCTCTCTTCCTCTCTCTCACTACTCTCCTCCCCCTCTCTCTCTCGATCCCGCTCTCTCGCTTCTCTCTCTCTCTCTCTCTCTCTCTCTCTCGTCTCCTCTCTCTCTCTCTCTCTCTCTCTCTCATCTCTCTCCTCTTCTCTCTTCTCCTCTCTCTCTCTCGTCTCTTCCTCTCCTCTTCTCTCTCTCTCTCTCTCCTCTCTCTCTCTCTCTCTCTTCTCTCTCTCTCTCTCCTCTCTCTCATCTCGTCTCTCTCTCTCATCTCTCTCTCTCTCTCTCTTCTCTCTCTTCCTCTCTACCTCTCTCGCTCGTCTCTCTCCACTCTCTCTCTCTCTCTCCTCCTTCTCTCTTCCTCTCTCCTCTCTCTCCTCTCTCTTCTCTCCTCTCCTTTCTCTCTCTCTCTCCTCTCTCTCCTCCTCTCTCTCTCGTCTCCTCTCTCCTCTCTCTCTCTCTCCTCTCCCTGCCATCTCTTCTCTCTCTCTCTCTCCTCTTCTCTCTCTCTCTCTCCTCTCTCTCTCGTCTCTCTCGCTCTCTCTCTCTCTTCTCGTCTTCTCCTCGCTCTCTCATCTCTCTCTCCTCTCTCGCTCTCTCTCTCTTCCTCTCGCTCTCTCTCTCTCTCTCTCTCTGTCTCTCTCTCTCTCCTCTCTCTCTCTCTCTCTCTCTCTCTCTCTCTCTCTCTCTCGCTCTCTCTCTCTCTTCCTCTATCTCTCTCTCGCCATCTCTCTCTTCTCTCTTCCTCTCTCTCCTCTCTCTTCGCTCTCGCTCTCTCTCTTCGCTCTCTCTCTCTCTCTCTCTCTCTCTCTCTCATCTCCTCGCTCTCTCATCTCTCTCTCTCCGTCTTGCGCGCGCTCTCTCGCCTCCTCTCTCTCTCGCGTTGCATCTCTCTTCATCTCTTCGTCGTCCTCACTCTCTCTCTCTCTCTCGATTTACACGTGAAATTATAGCTGCATATACAGTGCGGTTGTTGCTCATGCAGTTGATAGCCCGTGGTATCATGTAGTATAATTATATACATGGTGGTGTGCAACCAGAACCTAAAAATGATAGAGAGCTCACCAAGTTTGCTTAGCTGATTTGTACCTATATTTTCGGATTTTGTTTATACGCGTTCTTAAATAAGTTGAGAACTATAATTTATTTAAATTTCCAACGATCTTGTAATTCATTAGGGTGTATAATGTATGTGTTTCTTTTACCATGTATCACGTATGTCACTGATTGCTGTTATGCTATCAGGAGTGTCATAATATCAGTACTTGCGTATATTAAGAAGGAGAGCGTACAACGGTGAAATGCTGAAACCATGTTGCCGTATTAATCGAATTAATAAACTTTTCCCGTTTTATTTTGACAGCATTTCAGCGTTGTACGTTCTCCTTCTTTATACGCTCAGCCTCTTGATAATATAGACTATATTATGACACTCCTGATCATGGTATTGCACGTGCGTATATCTTGTGTGCAAAGAGCAAGGTAACCGCGTGGGCATGGGCGCATCCTCATGGTTGGTCTTTTTCCCACCGTGCAGTTCGTATTATTTATTAGGGAGCTGGAAGATTTAAAACCAGTTTCCCTGCCACTCCTCCCTAAAGTGCATACACAGGCTTGTGGCAGCAAGTGTGGGTCGAGGTGTCATCATTTACATCTGCCAACAGTACGTGCTGTGCTTTCAGTAATTCATTCATGCTCGAGTTCTAACTTGATTGTGTCCTTTCACTACGGCAGTTCTTTAAAATACACACGGGGTTTGGGGCAGAGAGTGTAAAAAGTAATTTCTGCTGCCTAAAGTTTCTTCATGCTCTTTTACTACTGTTCGTCAAAGCCTGACGACGTGTAGCGTGGTACAGCTGGTACCATCTGGGATACAGGATTGGGAAAAAATATATATGTGTATGCAACAGCAGGGTGCTATAGGAGAGTAAATAATATTCCCGATATAAGAGCAATATAACCTTACATGGTTGCTTGCCTGCATTTGGGTGCGCACAATATAACATCCACCTGGGAAAGGTTCACGTTTTCTTCGCCTCATCCCCGGGGACAATATCAGTGGCTAGGTGAATATATATTATATATAT
>NW_014577166.1:79078-83923 GCF_000485595.1 Priapulus caudatus
GAGTGCGTTTGTGTGTATGGGTGCGTGGCTATCTGCATGTGTATGTGCGTGTGTGTGTTTTGCGTGAGTGCGTTTGTGTGTATGGGTGCGTGGCTATCTGCATGTGTATGTGCGTGTGTGTGTTTTGCGTGAGTGCGTTTGTGTGTATGGGTGCGTGGCTATCTGCATGTGTATGTGCGTGTGTGTGTTTTGCGTGAGTGCGTTTGTGTGTGTGGGTGCGTGGGTGTCTGTATATATGTATGATCGTGTGCGTGTGTATGTAAGGGTGCGTGGGTGTCTGCATATCTATGTCCGTGTGCGTGTGTGTGTGCGTGTGCGTGTGTGTGTGTGCTCAAGCGCGCGTGTGTCTGCGTGTGTGTATGTACGCGTGCGTGTCTGCGTGGTTTCCCTGACTGCACGATCTATTCTGGGATCAAAGCGACCCTGTGTAGGCGCGGCGGGAGGAGGGGTGAAATAATTATTATTATTTGTCAAGCCAACGCTTTTAACACTTGGTCGTGCGTGATTGATCGCAGCACGCTGAATCTGAGAGCGCGCTCTCTCATGACACGTTCTAATGCAGCGCTCTAATAACGACGAGAAATTCATATCAAATTTTATCGCAGATTGCAACGCACATCAATTCGCCTTTGTGTGCAGATGAGAAGGTCGTGTTATGAGAGTGCACGGTGATCAAAGGCCGACGTGTGTTCACGAAAGAATGACGAATGTTTGCGTCGGTTGTATGTTAACCCACACCTGTAAGCGTAGTGAAGCAGTTAAAGCTGCACACGAGTTGTGCTTCATTCAACGTACTCGGGGGTGGCGCCGATATTGTATTTCAATCACTCAATATGGTGGCCCAAATAGCAGTTATTATCTTCACCATGCATAGGCTAGGGCCATGATGACTATCACTCTATCAACTCCCAAGTTTTTTTCTCCATACTCAAGTGTGCGCACTCTGTTGTTCGCACAGGGGTGATGTTACTGATGTAGCACTAGGATATGTTTCTAGACCAGGGATTCTTAACCTGTGGTCATGGACCGCTTTAGAGTTCGTGGATGGGCTTCAGGGGGTCCGTGAACCAGGCACGGCATTTTTCTGGGGAGGAGTCCGTAGCTTTCACAACATTCTCAAAGGGGTCCATGACTAAAAAAAAGTTTTTAAAAAACTTTTAAGAACCACTATTCTAGACTAAAGCTTTTCGGCATGGTTTATGCTGAAGTGAAAAGTTTAGAGCAACAGCCATCACTCACAAGTCACAGCGACGAAATATTTCTAGTGTGGTCTTTACCTCCATGCATGGTAACAAAACCTCTGTTCACGTGCACTAATTCGTAGACATGTATTATGTCATGTAAGCATTTTTAGTCCTAGAGAAGGTTTTTATTTATTGTGCATTGTTTATATTGATATTTTAGGAGCTTTGATCTAGCATCTGGAAACGCCATCTTGAAGAACTAATAATGTTTGCGTAACACATCAATACATACATAATTCTTTTAATGAAATTGTTTTAGCCACACTCTGCGTGGTCTCACTATCTTGTTAAACACAAGCACAGAGTGTAAATAACGTATATTTAACTGACAGCGTTAATACCATGTGCTGTAGGGTTGTTTGGTTTACATTTTTCTTTCTTCATCTTTGTTTGAACCTGGAAAGAACAAGCCCAATACAAGGAAAGTCTACACTTTGAAAGAAGTCTAAATATACAACTATAATGGCTGAGTTTTTTCACGCGTTTAGATAAACGTACATTTATTTACAGTTTTTACTTAGTACTTGGAGGGACATTCCAGTACGCACTCACGCATGCGCAGACACACAGACATGCACACACGCACGCACGCACGCACGCACGCACGCACACACACGCGCGCGCGCTCACGCACAAGCACGCACGCATGTATGAATGAATCCAGGCACAAACACACAACCACTAACAGTGACACAGTGTTGCTGCGTTTCTGACATCTCACAGTCTCATCATCAATTCTGTGTATCTGTGGGTGAAGGTCTGATAACAGCGCAGTCGCTTACCATCGTGACTCTCTCTCTCTGACGTAGCGCTAGAACTATAGCCCTTCACTCCGCCACAGGGCTATTATGCCTATATATATAGCACACAAACTATGTAGATGGTGTTGTTCATGATGCACGTGTTAGGTAGGCCATGGGCCGATGTGGAAAAATCAGTCTTAAAAATGACTCGTTTGACACCTCATCAAGCCAAGTTTAAATCTGGGTATAAGACATTAAATACATTATCCTGATAATAAATCACCAATGTTCACCCAAAAATTGTTGCACATTAGTTTGCAATAGGCTTTTGAAAGGTGGAATTTTAACCCCGTGTTATTGCGCCGCAGGTTTCCCGGCTGGTGATTCTGCACGAGGAAGCGGAAGATGGCAACGCGATGCCAGACCTCGAGCGGCCAGTCTTCGCCGTCAGCCGCGCAGTCGACAATCTGTGCAAGGTGCGCGCAAATCGATATTTTAAGCTCGGTTAACCGCCGATAGAGTCTAGGTTTCGTGTAAAGAAATATGAAGATTTTTCGTCTCAGAGTTTTTCGTCTAACATGTATGGTCTATGATTTAGATCTAAGGTATCGTCTTCAGTTATAGCTCATTAGCTGAGTCAGCCGTCGCATGGATCCTTGATCACAGGGACGTGTGGGGAAAAAATTAATTAAAATTAAAGACAACAGGCATCGCCGTAAAATATTAACCCAAGCACAACGTTGTTGTACATCCATGGCAAGTGCGGCTGTGGCACATCCTCGGTAATCGGTCTCTGTTTCACGTCATCATTGCGTAGGTTGGCAAGGAGACCGTGTACAGCACAGACGACCCGATCCTCAAGCAGGACATGCCGCACTCGCTGCAGCGTGTCGAGGAGGCGTCACACCTGCTCGAGGACGCCTCGCGCATGCTGAAGTCCGACCCCTACTCGGGTCCTGCCCGCAAGAAGCTCATAGAGGGCGCTAGAGGTCAGTGTCTGTCTGTCTGTCTGTCTGTCTGTGTGTCTGGTTGACTGGCTGGCTGGGTGGCTGGCTGGCTAGCTGGCTGGGTGGGTGGGTGGCTGGCTGTCTATTTATCTGGCTGGATGTCTGGCTTGCTGGCTAGCACTGGCTGGCTGGCTGGCTGGCTATCTGATTGCCTGTCTGTCTGTCTGGCTGTCTGTCTGCATTAATGTACATTTGCGATGCCATCAGCTGACAGTCAGTCAGTGACGCCCATAGCTCCTGGGTGGAGCATAGGCCACTGATGAATCCTCACCATCTGACTCGGTGTTGGGCGAGTTGCCCCATATGTGTCCCTCGGCTTTGATTTCGTCTTCGACCGACCTCTTTCATGTGGTTTTTGGACGGCCCCTTCCCCGTTGACCTTGTGGGTTCCATGTCAGTGCTTGTCTGGCGATGGAGTCTCTAGACTTGCATAAGGTGTGGCCAATCCACCTCCACTTTCTTTGCTTGATGACACATTAGCTGTACAGACTACAAAACATCTAAATGTTAATCTTGTAAAACAGTGTGTTTTGTTGCGGTGCATTTGAGTCGGATTTCAAAACATTTCAATGGTTTTTTTGGTGCAGAATGCTCTTATGATGCCAATGATGCCAATGCCAAATGATTTTATATATATGCATAATCAGTTCAATATTTGTATGCGACTGAAATAGTTTTTTAAACAAATGCCTGCATATAATGTTTTAATTGAAATTTTTTGCAAAATACTAATCATAAATTATTATACTATCAAAGTCTGTTTTGTTCTGTGTGAAACTAATTGCTTTCTTAATCCCGTACTCTAGGAATTCTTCAAGGAACGTCGTCGCTGCTGCTGTCCTTTGATGAGTCGGAAGTGAGAAAAATCATCAGGGAATGTAAGAAGGTGCTGGAGTACTTGGCCATAGCTGAGGTCGTGGAAACTATGGAAGACCTCGTGCAATTTGTAAAGGTGGGTTTGTTTCCAAATGGTTATGCATGTGTATATGTGTATTATTGGTATTATCACATTCAAATCTTTCCCCGAACAATTCGTGAAGGTAGGTTTCTCTGTGTATGGCTATAAGTGCATTGATCTGTATGATAGCATTCTAATATTTCCCCCGTGCAATTTATAATGTTAGATTTGTCTAAACATGGTTCTATATGCGTAGATGTGTGTTACGACATTCTAATAATGTTGTTGTCAAGGCGTTTCCTTGTGCTTCCCTTCTAGCATGTGTCAGTAACTTTTATCATGCCTTCTTGTAAATTACATTGGACTCTACACCCCTATGAACATCGCAATATTGTTTCGATAACTGATAAATACAATCAAATATTGTAATTTTAATTAAGTCTAGTATAATAATATAGAGACTTTATATATATAATAAAACACTAGTCTTTGATGAGGTTGGTTCGGTTTCGGTACGTGCGATCGATCCACGGGTGTGTCTCTTGTCTGCTGCAGGACATGAGCCCTGGCTTGACGAACGTGTCCAAGATGGTGGACGCGCGCGAGAAGGAGCTGACTCACCAGGTTCACCGCGAGATCCTCGTGCGTTGCCTTGACAACGTGAAGAACCTCACGCCCGTGCTCATCTCCAGCATGAAGATTTTCATACAGATCATGTCGCAGGGTGAGTAGGGCCGCGGCTGTCCCCCCTCACTCCTCTCTTCTTCCTCTCATACCCCTCCTGCTTTCCCACACCCTCCTCCTCCTCCCCTATACCCTCCTGCTGCTCTCTCACACCCTCCTCCTCCTCCCCTATACCCTCCTGCTGCTCTCCCACACCCTCCTCCTCCTCCCCTATACCCTCCTGCTGCTCTCTCACACCCTCCTCCTCCTCCCCTATACCCTCCTGCTGC
>NW_014577166.1:88897-92828 GCF_000485595.1 Priapulus caudatus
CAGCACTAACAACAACAGTAGTAGCAGCAGCAGCACTAACAACAACAGTAGTAGCAGCAGCAGCACTAACAACAACAGTAGTAGCAGCAGCAGCACTAACAACAACAGTAGTAGCAGCAGCAACAACAGAAGCAACAACAGAAGCAACAACAGAAGCAGCAGCAGCAGCAGCAGCAGCAGCAGCAGCAGCAGCAACAGCAACAGCAACAACAACAACAGCAGTATAGCAACAGCAGTAGCAACAACAACAACAACAACAACAACAACAACAACAACAACAACAACAACAACAACAACAGCAGCAGCAGCAACAAGAGGAGCAGCAGGAGCAGCAGCAGCATCAGTAGTGAGATATCCGTGCGTGCTCACAGCGCGGGGTTGAGATGCCCTGGTCGCGTGTGGAGCGTTCGGGGGCACTGATAAGTAAATCTTGCCCTCCGCGACGATTTCGCCCGCTATCGGTGAGATAAAAGGAAGCTGGCAGACGCCGCTCGTGTTTGCGCAACGAAAATCGTTCTCCGAGCTGACACGCGAGAGAAAGCAAGTGACTGCAGCTCGCTCGTACGATTAGGATTCAACTGCTGGCAGCTGTTATCTAACTACTAACCAGTGTGTCGCGGGGCTTTCTACGCTCTTCCGAGTCTCGAAGTTGTTGAGTTTGAGTTCGAAATAATCGGACTTGACTTAATAAATTTGAAAATCGATCTGTCAATATGGGTTTCTCTCCGCTTAATGGGATTTCTGTTGTAGCGTAAGCTCCGAACGTTATTTGCTTTGAATAGAGCGGAGAATTATCGGTGTTGGAATACTTGGAAGTGTATGCATACTTGCTTGCGTGTGTGAGTGAAGCTTGGCATGCGTGCATTCGTACGTGCGTGCGTTCGCGCATGCGTGCGGTTGGGGGGGGGGTAGGCTCCGCAAGCCAAGGGCAGTCTAAATTGTTTAGATGTGTCCGTATGCTTCCGTACTCTGGTGTTTTTTTCATGATGATTATCGTATATTTAGAAGTAATATTGTTATGAAAAGAAATATATGCCAGCGTGGCAGTGGCATTCAGGACATTTCAAATGGCACCAGGAAAGCAAAACATGGGGTGCTCTCAATACCAGTTGGAATCGGGGTGCTGTTCTGCCTACAATCAGGGTATATTTTAGAAACTATTGCCCCGTAATACGTAATAATCGCAGTGCATAATTAGTATGGAAATATGTCGTTTGCGAATATGACCTGGTTAACTCACAAGCTTTAATGGTTCCCCTTGTAGTAGCTGAGTATTGTACTATTGTACTATTGTAGCTTACACTGTATATAATTGCAGTGCAGCTATGAAAATGTGTTCTAGGGAATTTTCTTTTTAGTGCAAATGCATGTAGGCTACACATATAATAATAGTGAACATTTTGTGTATCACTGTGTAATCTGAACGACTGACAACATTTTCCTACATTTATCTACTTCTGATATTATTCTGCGAGCCATTCCACATGCTTGTACTCTATAGTCACCTACTGTGATGCACAGATACGTCTGCTGCCTGTAACAATAGGCAATTATTTAACATAGTTATCTAATTGAAATGAGGACATAATTGGATTTTTTCTTTCCGATTTACCGTAACATTTATCACTGATTGCAATAATTAAAAATTCATTCTTTCGTGCAAAGGTCGTTGATCAACGATGAATTCTTCTACATTATTAATGTGCTGCAAAGCGAATGTCCGTATCTTTGTGCTTTTATTACAATTCTGTTTGTAAGTCATTCTGTTAGTGACGATATTGGAGGTTGTTGTTTGAAAAGCGTTTCTGGTCAATTAGGATGGATATTCTAGAGTAAAAATGAGTGCGTGTGTGCGTGCATGTGCGCGTGATATCTGATAGTGAAATCTGCATTAGCATGTTCACGTCTAATTATCTGTATTGTGCAACAACAATGAACCAAAATACTCTTCACTGCTAACGAACATGCAGACGAAAAGCGTGTGTCCGGACCGACCATCGTGCGATAAGCTAACCTGTTAACATTTCCTAATTGCAGCAAGCCATCGAGAGCAAGCTGGTTCCTGCGCATGAGTGGTTGCTAGATCCTAATGCGATCCGCGGCGGAGTGGGTGAGTAGTGACGACCCCCCAGTGGGAGGCTCGCCCATATGCGCCCGAGATTCATCTTCTCTCTATCTACATTTTTCTGCTCTTTATAAATATTAGATCATCTGCGACCCCTGGTATCTTACTGCGTGAGTCATACGGGAGCCTGTCTGTTTCACTACTGAGTCCCTGCTGCCGCTGCTAGGCTAGCTCGGGCACGCCGCGTGCGATGCGTAGCGTTTCTTTTTCGGCGAAACGTAATCGTCTATTCCTATGCGATGCGATGGTTTTAACTCGTTTAGCGTGCTAGAATATTTGCGAGGATCTCTCGCGGGAGCGTCACCGCTCGATTTCCTCCGAACAGCCGTTTAGTGATTCCGTTGTCATTTCGCTGTGGCTCATTTCCGTTTCAATCAACGTGCGGAATGTTAGTCGAGCGTGTTAGCTAGTCGAGTCGTCGCTCGGCTGTGCGATGGAGTAACGTGCAGATGTTTATACGGGGTCTGTACGGATCCCGGAAAACGTAGAAGGTAGTGGAATTTTAAATCGTAATTTTCCAAGCGTGGAAAATTCTGGAAAACGAGCTATGGTTCTAAAAGTCGTAGAAAATAGAATATTATTGTGTTTCGCCCTAGAACGACCCCTGAGATATATCTCGCATCGTTCGTGTCCGTGAGGCAATAAAATTTGCTTCACGCAAGAGTTTGTTCACTGATCGTTGATTGGAAGATAGGAGGCGCGAAGATTGCATTTGGCTAGAATCTCACGGTGATGTAAAATGAACTTATCTAGTGCTGGAATGCTCTGGGAAAGCTTACATTTTTGCATTAACCTAATGAAGCGTGGTGTAAGCTCACTACATAGTTAGTTACCTGCAGGTGTTTGCACGTATATACGATGAATAATTATACAATAACAATTATGCAATATACATTTTGATGAAATAATTGAATAATATTTATTAAAATAATAATAATAATAATAATAATATTCATGATATCAATAAGGATGATCTTGCTAACGACAGGTGAGAAAGCGATTCGCTCGATCCTCGAGTACGCGCTGCGCGTCGCTGACCGATGCTCACCAGAGGGCGCTGACCAGATCCGCAAGACCGTCGGCAACATCAGCACGATGACCGACACGCTGGCTGACCTGCGCGCTCAGGGCAAGGTAGGAGTCGAATATCGCGCTACGGCAGGTGTCGAAATTTCGTGTCCAGAGCCGGCCGTTGGCAAAACGTGAGGCACCGAGTTGAAAGGCGCGACGCTCTCCTCGCGATTGTTTAACGTTCGAAACAGTCGTTATGAGCAGTTTCGGCTCTCGGATGTAAAATAATTCGCATTTTCGGTTTGCGCCAATCGGAATTGGATGCAGTTGTGTGCACGGGATTTTAAACGAGGCCCCTGAAGCGCGAGTCCCCACGTGCCTGCTTTCCCTCGCTTTACCATGAGGCTCGCTTTACCTCCTCTCCACCCGTGCGCTCGCTCGTCTATTCTTCTTCAACAGTGTTTCTCTCTAGCAGCGCTGTTTCCAGCGGAGCGTCTGCTGTAGTCGTTTCTTTTCAAACGTCGCTTCCTCCGACGGCATTCTCTCCCTCTATTCGTCGTTAAGAGCGTTCTCGTGTTCTGCCGTTGACGGTTCGGGTACGCAGAGTGCATCTCGAATATCGGGGTTGCCTATGGGCGACACAGAGAGAGAGAGAGAGAGGGAGAGAAGAGAAAGAAAGAAAGAGAGAGAGGAGAGGGCGAGAGAGAGAGAAACAGAAAGGAAGAGAGAGAGAGAGAGAGTGTGAGAGAGAGAAAGAGAGAGAGAGAGAGAGAGAGAAAGAGAGAGAGAGAGAGA
>NW_014577166.1:94259-101370 GCF_000485595.1 Priapulus caudatus
TCACTTTCTTCTCTTCTTCGCGCAGGGCACGAGTCCACAGACACGTCTCTCGCTGCCTCCTCCTCTGCGCCGCCTCTCACCTTCTCTTCCTAGCAGCCACGTCTCTTGCCTTCTCCTCCTCCTACTCCGCGCCGCCTCTCACTTTCTTCTCTTCTTCGCGCAGGGCACGAGTCCACAGACACGTCTCTCGCTGCCTCCTCCTCTGCGCCGCCTCTCACCTTCTCTTCTTAGCAGACACGTCTCTCGCTTCCTCCTCCTCGCCGCCTCTCACCTTCTTCTCTTCCTCGCGCAGGGCACGAGCCCGCAGGCGCTTCTTTCGCCGCATCCTCCGCATCACCTCTCGTCTTTTTCTCTTCTTCGCGCAGGCGCAGGCGCTCGCCACTCACCTTTTCCTGTGCCGCCTCTCACCTTCTTTCTTCTTCTCTTCCTCGCGCAGGGCACGAGTCCGCATGCGCAGGCGCGTCTCTCGCCTCCTCCTCCTCCTCCGCCACCTCTTCCTCCTCCGCGTCACCTCTCACCTTCTTCTCCTCCGCCACCTCCTCCTCCGCGTTGCCTCTCACCTTCTCCTGCGTCACCTCTCACCTTCTCCTGCGTCACCTCTCACCTTCTTCTGCGTTGCCTCTCACCTTCTTCTGCGTTGCCTCTCACCTTCTCCTGCGCCGCCTCTCACCTTCTCCTGCGCCGCCTCTCACCTTCTCCTGCGCCGCCTCTCACCTTCTCCTGCGCCGCCTCTCACCTTCTCCTGCGCCGCCTCTCACCTTCTCCTGCGTCGCCTCTCACCTTCTCCTGCGCCGCCTCTCACCTTCTTCTCTTCTTCGCGCAGGGCACGAGTCCGCAGGCGCTGGCGCTCGCCAAGAACATCGACTCGAGCCTCCTGAAGCTGAACCAGCTCGTGCAGCAGGCGATTAGCAACAGCGAGAAGAGCGGCGTCGAGCAGCCGGCGCACACCGTCTTCGGGCGCGTCGAGCAGGCGCAGAAGTGGCTGCGCAACCCGCAGTACGATGACAGGGGACTCGGTGAGTGGGGCGGCGCCCGCCCGCGCGCGTACCACGCCCTTACGGCGTACGTAAAAATAATGACCGGTGTGGTTCAGGGGGCTCGGTGAGTGCCGGCGCACGCGTGGGTGCATGGTGAACGCGTTGCTGCTACGCCCTTACGCGTGCACTGTATTATTACTTATTATTTTATATTACCAAAATAACACAAATAACACAATTACATGCACATCAAAATAATGACCGGTGGTTCTGGGGACTCGGTGAGTGCCTGCGCCTATGCGTACTATTCTCTTTGAAGCGTGCACTGTATGTATGACATTTACATCAAAATAATGACCAGTGTCAGATTCAGGGGACTCGGTGAGTGGCGGCGCCCATGCGTACGCGTTGCTGCTACGCCCTTACGCTAGCCAGAGGAGCTACACTACTTTCACACACTATGCGTCACTCTTATTTGGTCGCCACTTATACAAAGTGTGTATACCGTACGGTATTGTACCCCGTTAATAGTGTATGTACGGGAGTACTACCTATGCTCTGCCCCGCCATTGTTGCCTGATCCGCGCACCACGATACAATCTACATAGCGATTACCCCCTCGAGTTCTTCTGTATGATTGACAGGCATCTCTAGCCAATCGCGGTTGCAATGTTACGTGCTAAAGACAGTTCTCATCAATAAAGTGCCGCAAAGTTGACACGATGCATGCAAATGTGCAGCTCGTTGATTGAGCTCACTGTCTGAGCGAGATAACCACACCCCTCCACGTGAATATCGTTGCTTACTAATTAATAAGTCGGACAAGGCTAGACCAGCTTTTATACGTGTCTTTCGCGATTGCGCGCCAAATTTCAGCTTGCCAAACATTGCTGCACGTCGTTGCTGGGCATTGTCTTTTATATAACAATAAACATTCTATCGTCACTATTATGGGTTGGAGCTGCCTGTCACTAGCACCGAGTGTATAGGTCAGTTACAACACTCCTCAATTATATTATCACCGATACGCATAATTTCCTCTGGGGGGAATTTTGAGATATTGGGCCAGGGAGAGTGGGTTGATCCCTCGGGGCATATTTCTCATACTGGTCTCTCTGTTAGGTGTGGGATGTTCGAGCACTCATGGCACGTTTCCCCAACTATCTTCTCTATTATGTGTGGGTTTGAGCACGCTGGACACGTTTCTCATATTGCCTCCCTTGTTGCGTGGGATTTCATGGAGATATATAAGCCACCATTATTGATTTGAGCTCAATATCCGGTCAGAAATTATTTGTGTACTCGTGTGTCATTATCGTACTGATTTTTGTACTCGTCTTTTTTTCTGAATTGAAAATATGATTTGACAATTTTATTAAGGCTAATGAATACCTTTTGAACTAGCAGGCAGGCAGGATGTAATCTGTCTGTACGTTTGGATGGTTGGCTGCGAATTATTTGCATAGTCACACCTCTCCACGCCCTGATATATCGTACATTAAATATACGTTGCCACTCGTGCTACCACGTGCTGATGTAATAGCTATGGCACTCTTACAGCAAGGGTAATGATGAAATATACTCCATTAATGTGTATACATAACAATAAATGCACTGTACTCGTGTGCATTACTGAAGTCTGTAAAATAGATGTGCAAGTAAGTCTTGCTTGTTTATCTTGTTATCAGGAGTGAATAATAATAGATTAATTTCTATTATTATTCAATGTTGTTATTATCAGACAGCCGTACATACAGGGACTAATAACTGGAAACACCTAGATAGTATCAGGAGTGAATAATAATAGATTATATAGATATAGAGATAGATCTTATATAGATATATAGAGATAGATCTTATCTAGATATATAGAGATAGATCTTATATAGATATATAGAGATAGATCTTATCTAGATATATAGAGATAGAAACCACTCTTCACGTCACAATACAACTCTTCTTGTCACGTCTATCGCCCTTCACGTCACGTTACCACCCTTTACGTAATGTTACAACCGCTCGTGTCACGTTACAACCCTTCACGTCATGTTACGATCCCATCCCCTTCCGCTGCAGGAGGGAACGGCCTGAAGGAATCTCAGGAGAACAGGAACTACCTGGTGCAGCGGATGACGGATGAGATCAACGAGATCATCCGCGTGCTGCAGCTGACGACGTACGACGAGGACGAGTGGGACGCTGACGATCTCACCGTCATGAAGAAGTCACAGGTGAGCTATTACCCTGACCCTGACCCTGACCCTGACCTTGACCTTAACCCTGACATCGAGCTGACGACGTAAGACAAGGACGAGTGGGATGCTGATGACCTCAGCGCCTGCGAACCCTTGAACCCTGACCCTGACCTTTGTTATACTGAAAGTAACTAATAAAAGTAGTAAGTTAAACTACTTTTAATTGTTAATTACTTTAATGGCTGGGTAGGTGTCAAAAATAAGTCATATTGTTGTCAGAACTTTACTCAAAATTGATAACCCAGAATACTAGGACCATGCAATTACTAGCTTTCTGCTAAAATTCAGTTAATGGTTTCCCTTAGAATTAGACCGCCTGAAAACAGGAAAACTCTCCCTGTTCAATATTAATGACAAATAAGCGAATTTCAATTTGAAAAATCGGGCGTGCTTTTATCGACGATGCCTATCGGCTCGAGTAGGAAGTTTGTGTCCAAGCGTCTCTGACGATGATGAATTTGTTTCTACTCCATTATCGTCCTGGTATTAACCGAAAGTGCTTCCAGAACATTATTTCGATCTTCGTGTTCTCCACTCGAACATGCTCGGCATTCCTTTCATGTTTTTCGATTTTCGTTTCGGGCGGGTTTTATTCGGTCTCCTTCGCTAGGGGAAGTTGATAGCTGCACATGCTTAGGACAGACGCACGAGTAACTTTGCCAGTCGGTTTCTTATTGTGATGGACAGGCCGCTTGATTGATTCGCTTCTCTTTTGCCTGTGAATGGCTTGTTATATCGAGTGTAGCGCAGGAGTTCGGCATGCATAATTCAGTGGCGGTGTGTGTCTACTAACCAATTTACGTGTTTTTACACCCGCGCGCTCATTATGATGTAGGGTGGCTGCTGAACGCGCGTGGTCGCTGCGCTCTCTATCGTGGACGTAGACGCTCTATAACATATATACGTAATATTAAGAGCCTATTAACCCCAGAGCGTACAACGCTGAAATAGGAAAACCATGGTGTCGTTTCAGCAAAATTAATAAAGTTTACCTACCTTATTTTGATACTTCTCTACGGGAATATTATGCAGGAGTCATAGCTAGCCAATATAAGATCAACCGCTTGTCTCTACGATGTTCTTACGCGTTGTACGCTCTGGGGTTAATGGATTCTTGGTAATATACGTACACGCACGCACGCGCACACGCCGACAAACACACACTCACGCACACGTGCACGTACCTACACACGCGCACACGCACACGCACAAACACACATACACGCGCACGCATGCACAATAGATATATAGAGATAGATCTATTATTATTCACTCCTGATAGTATGTCCGCGTTGCTTCTAGCTGTTGATCGATGTTAACGAAATGGAAACAAAATTACTGAAAGCGTGTATCATCGCCACTGGCGTTGCTATACGTTCGCGCGCGTGTAAATATACTGTAGACTAAATATATCTTGCTGAGAAATGTTGAAAACGTGAGCAGGAGAGCAGAAAGAAATTAACTCAGATTGCCGGAGAAAAGGCGAGTGGTATAGAACGAGCAAGATTGGGAGAGGAAGAGTGAGAGATAGAGAGGAGGAGCAAAAGACGAGGTGTGAATGTTAGAGAGACCTATGGAATTTAGGGAAGTGTATAAGGGAAATGGTAGAGTAAGAGAGATAATGATGGAGAAAGAAAGGGGTGGAGAAGGAAAACGAGGATAGGATGGGACGAGGGGAGGAAGGGGCGGACGGATAGAGGTAATAATGGAGGAAAGGTGGAGGAGGGAGGTGGGAAAGACCGGAAGAAATAGAGGGAAAGGGAGAGGGACATGGGAGGATGTAGGAGGGGTGGGGCATGATACACAGAGGAAGAGAGCAAGAGAGTGATCGGATTGACCGAATTTTATGGCGTATGACAATCCCATTCAATTCCAAAATTCTAAAATACTCAATCCCAAAATTACAAAATTCCGAAAACTTAACGGACACAATTGGACGTCTGCATCCCATCATTGTTAATTTCCCATGCATGGGCAACCCCGTCTCCCCAGGGGATCTCTTAGCAATACCAGGAGATGCCTGTTGGGTGCAGGTGTTTTTGGCTGCGTTATGTGTTTAAATACAGAACTACTTTGCGCGTGTACAAGATGGTGTGGGTGGTGTGTGGGTGGTGGGTGCGTGCCGTCGTACATCCGTGTGCGTCTGTCTGTGTGTGCGTGTGTGTGTGTGCGCGCGCGGGTGTGTTTGCTATAAATACCGTGCTTACTCCCGGGCGAAACATGCCTATCCTGCAGGCCATGTTTTTGCATCCTTATAATGTGCATGATTAAACCGGGAGTCGTGAGTCATCATCTTACGCTGCCGATCCCCCTTATATCATCTCGCTGCTGCTAAATTTAGCTTGCCCTGCTGCCTGGCCGCTCGCGAATGTATATTCCTGGTGGCCTTTTCCCATTGGGAAGCGAGGAATTTATGCCGGTTCGTCTTTCACGGTGAAACTCTGCAATCCGGGGATTTACTGGTGTAGATTATAAACCCGTGGATTTTTTAGAACGGATTTCTGATTCCAAATCTTATTCTTGAAAACATATACAATAATAATTAGTCAACAAAATATTAAACCCTAATATTTCCCCTGTTAGTGGGAATTAAAAATCCTGCTAAATAATGACATGCCGGTTTAGCTATTGTATATAATCTCAGTTTGATAAACTTGCAGCTGTAACCAGCCCTTCTTTGTGCGAGTATTATCGTTTCAACGTCTTTTTTATATTCACATCCTCACACACACACACACACACACACACACACACACACACACACACACACACACACACACACACACACACACACACACACACACAACACGAGGCAGATGTGGTGCTGTAAATGGTTCCCTGTTTATCCACCAGCGCGCTCTTTCTCCCCTCTCTCCGCTCTGCTCCCTCATCTCGCCTTCCCCCTTCTCTCTGTCTCTCTTTCTTTCTTATATCTCTCTCCCTCTCTCCATCTCTCTCCACTCCCGCTCCCTCTCCCGCTCCCTCTCCCTCCCCCTCTCTCTCCACTCCCTCTCCCGCTCCCTCTCTCTGCCTCCCCTCTCACTCGCTCTCTCATTACAACAGCATCAATAATAGGCTTCCTGTGAACCATTCCCAGCTTGGCCGGTCATCATCCTCCTCATGTAAGGGTTGGTCATGCACCATCTCATTCTCATATTACGTGTGCTCATGAATGACTGTCCGTCTCCGGACGTAGTGGGCTTGCCCCTTGTATCGTAGCAGTAGCGGCAGTAACCGCAGCAGCAGCAGCAGCAGCTGTAGCAGCAGCAGCAGCAGTAGCCAAGCTAAGCAGCAGCAGCAGCAGCATTATCAGCAGCAGCAGCAACAGGGTCGGCGGCGGCGGCGGCGGCACTGACTCACGACTCGAGCTATTTCGTGTGTCGCCAGCCTCGCCCTGTCACAAATGACACAAGCTGTCTCCTCCTCCTCCTCCTCCTCCGCCGCCGCTGCTGCTGCTGCTGCTGGGCCACCCGACATCGGTATGCTAGGATCAGTGATCAATGGATGAGTCCCTCCTATCCAGTCACCGCCTGTGTGAATATAACTATATCCCCGCTGTGCTCCCCGGGAGAGCTGCCATCCTGCTGCTATTCGTACGGATACGTCTTATGTTAAGGTCGTTCCATGGGGATGAGTTTTCCTATCCAGTCACCGTGTGTGTGACTATGAATTCCTATTGCTCCCCAGGATAGCTGCCATCCTGCTGTTATTTGCTAGGCTGTGTCTTATTTAAAGGTCGTTCCATGGGGATGAGTTTTCCGATCCAGTCACCGTGTGTATGACTATGAATTCCTATTTCTCCCCAGGATAGCTGCCATCCTGCTGCTATTTGCACGGATACGTCCTATGTAAAGGTCGTTCCATGGGGATGAGTTTTCC
>NW_014577166.1:101714-103346 GCF_000485595.1 Priapulus caudatus
TCAATATAAATTATATCATGGACACATGCATACGTACACCAATCTACGATATAACTGCTGCTTAAACCCTTATTTGTATAGAGAAAACGTTATATTCATACTTAAACCAGAGGCGAGTGAGAGAGACTCATATAAATCATATATAATTTATTAGTTAGTGTATATTGTGTGTTGAACATGCACTGCATACATTAGCCGCCTATATAAATGCTGTTTGAAAGGTTATATACAGCATAAACGTTATATTTATATTTAAATCGGGGCGTAGATCGCTTGAAGAGTAAAGATGACCTTATCGGCTGCCAGAATGAAGCGTTTCCAAGCACGGCTTCACCCGCATTGCTCGTCGTGATGCATGATGTGCCTGTTTTCCTCTGCACACACCTAGCGTGTTTAAACGGTAGTTTTTCCTGCCAGCAGATTTCGCTGGTTGCTGTGATATATTGAAAGCATGCTGCTCGCTAGGAGAAAGCAACCACGAGTGGTGGCGAATTAATGCATAGACAACACACTGTATGATGAAAAAAAAAGACAGATGGGCTTGAGATTCAAGCGAGTTTTCTTGAATTTCAGCATGGATAGTGTGGTAAACGATGGTTGATTCGGCGAACTGCTGCTTTGTTGAAAATTATCCACGTACGACTTGATAGTGAGCGACGATGATCAATTCTGTGCTTGTGCGTAAAGGCGTAAAATTGGGGGAATATTTACACCAGAACAGTGGTGTGGGAGACTGGAAAATTAAAATTTACCACAGCAAAAAAATGTTTACCAAATACCAAAATTACCAGATATAAAATTACTGAGATACTTATTGGTTTAATTACTAAGTAATGGAGGTGAAAATCTTATCGTCATCCGTCATCAGCCCACAGTCCCAATAGCAGCCAACATTTGCCCACTCAAATATATTTCTACCCTTTATGGCCAATGGTCCGGCATGAATTAAATGCCCTGCTTGGAAGCATCAGAAGAGATATTAAACTGGCTTCGATGCTGCATGGTCTGTTGACCATTGACTCCACGCTCCATTTACCATGGTCTCTCCGAAGATGTTTTCGTGGCGGTCGTGCAATGGAACATCTGTTTCCAGTGGTGGTGATCTAGGCAGCAGCGTGAGGCTTCCTGTATATAGGTTTAGCACATTCTCAGCGTGAAATTCTTGGAGTTTAATAGCTAGCTCACGTGTAGCTGTTTATAAAGACCAGAGGTTATTCGTATAAGTATACCCCGTACTGGCCCTAGTGATTCCATCTACAAGGTGGCATAGCAAGCTGGCAAGTAGTATAGGCTGCTGAATTCCCTTGCGCAGGTCTTGCCAAAATACACGACTTATATATAATATACGCCTAGGGAGATATATATATCAGGAAGACAAATATATACATACATATACATCCCACTATACATGTGTGCGCATTTGTGTGTGTGTGTGCGTCAGTGTTGTAGGTCACGAGACCGGTCTTGGTCTCGAGACCTGTCTCGAGACCGTTTTCCTTGGTCTCGGTCTCGGTCTCGGCCTCGGAGTGCAATGACTCGGACTCGGACTCGGACTCGAGCCCTCCGGACTCGAGCCCTCCGGACTCGAGGACTCGGGTCGAGACCGGCTCGAGGCCACTACATACATAGTAG
>NW_014577166.1:104301-112801 GCF_000485595.1 Priapulus caudatus
AGCACGGCAAATTATTCGGGGTCTGGGAAGCCTCGTATTTACATGAAATACCGGATCTGTTTAGATACCGTATTTCTTGGGCCTCGTATTTTGCCTCGTGTGAACGCTAAATACCAGATTTCTTGCTACGTGTGAACGCGGCTATCTCAGTGCGTGCAGTGATTCTGATGCAGGCCGGTCTATAGCTGCAAGTTACTCAGCGACTGCGAGTTGTTCGTTGGTTATAGTATAGTTTAGTATGCCCAGCACTTGTTCCACTCTACTATCATCTGCCCCCCACTCTTAGTGAATGTATAGCGAACCTCGCTGACAGCTTCCCTCTGCTGCAGGCTACCAGGCTACGACGATAGTCGTTAGTTATAGTATAGTTTAGTATGTGTAACATTAGTTTCGCTACACTTACTGCTTCCCTCTGCTGTAGGCTACCAGGCAACGGCGATGGTCGTTAGTTATATAGTATAGTTTAGTATGTGTAACATTAGTTTCACTACACTTACTGCTTTCCTCTGCTGCAGGCTACCAGGCAACGGCGATAGTCGTTAGTTATAGTATAGTTTAGTATGTGTAACATTCGTTTCGCTACACTTACTGCTTCCCTCTGCTGTAGGCTACCAGGCAACGGCGATGGTCTTTGGTTTTAGCAAGAGTAGATAATAACATAGTTGTTATCTACTCTTGGCTTTAGTGTAGCTGACTAGTATGTGTGGCATTAGTTTCGCTACACTTTCTCAGCTCTAGTGACCACACGTAGTGAATGTAGCGACCCTCGCTGACAGCTTCCGTTTGCTGCAGGTTACCAGGCAACGACGATGGTCGTCGAAGAAGGTCGCAAGGTCGCGCAGGGTCTCGCGGGACCGGAGCGCGGTGAGCTGCTGCGTACCTGCGACGAGGTAGAGCAGCTAGCCCACCAACTACGCGACCTCGTCAGGAGAGGCCAGGTACGTACGTAATTACCTCCTGAGCGTGTGTTAGCCAGAGACCCGTCTACCCGTCTTTTGGACGGCCTATTCTTGAGTGAGAGGGATGAAATTTGATAGGGACAGCATGAGAGCGGCCCAATTGTAAAAAAAATTTCCACACTGTAGGAGGGGGAAAACCCCTCCCACACCCTCCCCCTAGCCCCAAGGGCGCTTCGGGCCCGCAGCATCCTCGCTTCGATCAGATGGTGAGACTCCCTGTGATTTTTTTTCCTGGCTAACACCCTGGCCTCCTCCCCCCCCCCCCCCCGACGACGGCGCGCGGTGCAGACGGAGGTTCCGTCGCGTCACGCGTGCCAGTGTGTGTGTGTGGGCAAATTATTGGATTTTGGCGGGAATAGGGAAAAAAAATCTATTCGTTTTTTTGAGACGGGGCAAAAATTTTGGTATTTTTGGGAGGGGCAAAAATTTTAGTACTTTTGGGAGGGGCAAAACAATTATTAGTCTTTTTGAGAGGGGGCAAGTGGTATTTTAAACCGGAGATTAATTATTATGCATTGCTTTGGGTGAGTTAGTCAGTAAGTGAGTTTGATACCGTGCGTGAGTGCGGTGATTTATGTGATGTAATTGGGCAGATTCGACTTTCTGAAACTGACAACTACCGACAGTGTCTGTTGTTCTTATCGAAGGTCTGGAGAAATTCATTAGATCTGAGATTGCGTGATTCGGTCTAAACTAGGGATGGAGTGTTCAGCATTGATTTCGTTAAATTCATGAGAATGTTTCGTGAGTTATATGAAGCGTATGAATTTTAATTGGTTAGTTTGGTTATGTGGCTAAAATGAAGTTGGAGTAAAAAATGTAGTATTCGAAATATAGAAATGTGCCCAAAAATCCACACAAGGTGCCCATCTCTACATTTTTATTCGCAGAGCAGTATATTTATGTAATGATTTGTGTGCTATATCCATACAAAATTCCATAGAAGATTAGCATTAACTGTGCTAACTACTATTAGGAAGTAAACTTTTTGTGCTATCCACACATGGCTCTTACGGGCATTAATCCTGTAACCTTTCACCGGGAATGCTTGACATACTACTGAATACTTATTTAACGTTTTTACAGCGTACATATATGGAGAAATTATTATGATTGAACAGTGAATTATATGGATGGGAAGAGCCCGTGTACATCTGTTTGTAAGCTCGCTGGCCAGCAACAGATCTCCAGATTTATGAATATGCTGTTTTTATGGTCCTGTAGACAGAATTGCTACTGCAGCTGCTGAGGAAAGAGAGAGAGAGAGAGAGCCAGAGAGAGAGAGAGAGAGAGCGAGAGAGAGAGAGAGAGAGAGAGAGAGAGAGAGAGAGAGAGAGAGAGAGGGAGATGTAGGCAGTGCAGGAGGAGACAGCATGTTTTTATGTTTAACAACATCGTGTAAACTAAAGCAAGTTTCTTACACGGCTAGCATCTGACCCATGCAGCTGCATGGTATCTGGCCGCCCATATTAAAACCCCCCAAACAGAACAAGTACGCTCATGTTTTTGTGTATCTTTGTGACTCTTATGCGGCTAGCATCCAACCTATCAGCAAGTATCGGTTGCCGATGTTAAAACCCCCGTACAGAATGAATATGTGTTCATGTTTTTGTGCATCTATGCGTGTTATAGGGTAACAGTCCCCAGGCACAGGCAACAGCAAGGCAGCTTGGGTTCAAGCTGAATGAACTCAAGGACAGGATACAGAGTGCGCTGGTGCAGCAGGTAATGCGATCTTTCATAATATTATTAATATTAATGCAGGTGTTCTCATAAAAGTGATTTTTTGCTGTGTAATGTTTAAGCAGAGTTCAGGTCTTGGGTGTCACCACAAAATCCTTACTCATTCTTCACAAAAATATGTTGTTTAGTTTTTTGACATTTTTTTAGACGTTTGAAAGATTTTCCTCAGAATAACTCTCAAAATGTATCCAAAGCAAACGCATCATTTTAAAATGTTCTGACGGTCATGGGGTGACCGTCGACTCCCCAAGTTTGGTTCTGCTGAGGTGCTATACCTCCCCTTTCAAAACCCCGAAAGAATTCTGTGCACTGATTGATGCCAGAGAGGCTCACATCGCTATCTACCCTGACTGCAGGTGATGGTATTCGTGGTATTCTGTTATTCATTCGAGGCTCGGAATGTGTGTACTTTCACCAGAAGCTTGTTCAAATCACCACATTTGAGCCCCAGCCGAGAATGCGCCGTGTTGTTAAACGGATCCACGGCACCTGTTGTTGTTGTTGTTGCAGGTTGTTGGGGATTTTGCTGACATCACGACCCCACTGAAACAGTTCACCGACGCCGCTCTGGCTCCGGAGAGTAAGTGAGACGCGGCAACGTAGTGCGAGCGATACTTGTTGTGGCTGTACCGTCAGCCAGCTCCTCGTTCTGCCTACGATATTTAATCTGAGGCAGTTCAGGGAGAAAGAGTGCATTGGTACCATCATTCCCCATTAGGAGAAGTCGTCGTTGTGACTGCCATTTGAATTTGCGCGTGCGGATGGCCTGATTTTTAATTTCGAAGCCAGCAAAGAACCACGGCTATACTACTTGTACTCGTTACTAACACTTGTGCTTTAATTTCTGTCGTTTCTGCGGTATAACAGGCAAGCCGAACAGAGTTGCCGACTTTGAGGACAAGGCCAACCGACTGACCAACTATGCAACGAACGCATCTCAGACAGCCTACATGGTCGCGGCCGCTGGCGGCTGCAGAGACAAGAAGACCGTGGAGGCCCTTAACCAGGCAGCTAGACAGGTAATCCCCTCCTGCTCCTCTTCCTGCTCCTCCTCCTCCTCCTCCTCCAGCTGACCTATCCATCTGATCAAGGTCAGCGCTCAAGGATTGGTCAAGGTCACCCCATGGGTATTGTTGTTAGGTCGGTCAAGCTGGACCAGATTGGACATGTATGCCAAAATGTCGGCTTTGCTGCACTTATTCGCTAAGCATTGTTTTTAGAGTATTCAGTTGCAACACTGATTGGCTAGAGCTGCCTTGCAATCACTCCAGGTGATAGGTCACTACTGTCAAGGTGTTCATCACTATGACAACCCTGCTAATTTGTCATACTTACACAGTCTGATCTGTCCCATTTTTATAAAAAAAATATTTTACATTCGAAAATGATGTGTGAAAAAATGTTTAAAAGGAGTTTTTCAAGACGTGTTGAATGTTCAAACGTTCGTGATGCAAATCTGTTTGAACTCTTCTCAAATGTGCTCAAACTGTTCTGATATCCACGAAAACTGTTCTCAAATGCGCTTGAATAGTTGCCAAGTGTGAATCGTTCTCAGACACACGTGTAATGTTCGTTACAGGTGTCTGACCTGACCCCACAACTTATTAACGCTGGCCGCATTCGCCTGATGTACCCTGCAAACAAGGTGAGTGAGCGTCTCTGTGACGAAAACTAATATAATAAGCCACGTTCACACGGAGCACTTTGACCCTGGTCGTTTTGGACCGGGGTCAAATGCGTCCGGGGCCAAGCGTTCACATGGACGTTTTCTCGGTACGAAAACGACCTGTGTCATTTCGACCCGGGTCGTTTTCGCACCCACTCCAGAGTGAACTGGGTTAGTTACTGCGTTTTCGCTCCGTGTGAACGCGGCTATAGTTAATTTTCTGTGTCAGCCTATCTGCGCATCGTTTTTTTTTGTAATGGCTTTCATTGTTTTTTTTTATCCTTATGTCAACAGCTTATATTTTAGTGAAACCGAGAAACATAGCATAGCCTAAATGCAAGCAATGGGTTTACATTATTGTGGGCTGCTGATTGTGAAACGGTTGTAAAAGTTTGACAGAGCTATGAGCTGCTAACATAGTTACTAGTTGCAGTAGACATGATGCAGTTGGTTAATTGGTGAACCGACATTTTGTTGTCTAACCTGGCATTTTGTTGTTCTGTTTGTGCTAACCCGTAGTCCGTTTTCAATCAGATAATGGTAAGTAGGAGCCATACTTACACGAAGACACGTATTTGTTGTGATGGGTTGGTGGGTGGCCTGGCATGAGTGCAGATGATAGATTGTGTGCAGTGGTGGTTTAGTTTGCACCTGGTATGCATGCCAAATTCTCTTGGTCGGCTGTATTGCAGTAAGAAGCATGGCATATAGGCCGTAGGTCGTTTCAACATATCTCATTCGATATGTCTATAGAGTCTTCTAACTTAATCTAGGACCAATTCATGTTCTCTGTTTAACTAACGTTTCCACGTTCACACATTCGTTGATATATTAGATCAGTTATATATATATATATATATACTATGTAACTATATACTATATTATAACTGTATACAAGAACCCATTAACATTCCTAAAATGTTAATGGACTCTTAATGTGTAGGTAGTTCCCAAAAGTTCCTATATACCATTGTGCCACGCAACTTTTAACTAAATTTAATGCAATTTTGAGAGAGCATTATGGGCATCAATCTAAGCACGCTAATTAAAAATCCATCAATATATCCATGTGTCTATTGTGTTACTAGATGCGAAAGCGTCATTACAGAGATTTTGGACTCCCACGGCATTGTAGAAGCTCGCATCCTTTTTTCTCGACCACGTCTATCATTTTACTGGGATGTTTACTTAGTACTTAACAAAGATCAACATCTGTTTATGTTGTCAGCACGCACCTGCATTCTTTGCTCTCGTATTGTAAAATGAGATGCTCGTTTGTTTTGTTCGCACATAGTCGGCGGATGAGCATTTTGAGATGCTGAGGAAGCAGTATGCGGACAGCCTAACGCAGATGAGAAACCTCGTGGATATTGCCATCGACACACCAGCTTTTATCAAGGCTACAGGTCAGTCACTGTGCAATGTTCTAAGCAGGCATGCATCAGCGTGCTGTCTCCGAACTCCGATACTTTATACGTGCAATGAAATAAATTTGTCGTTGACCCGAACTCGTAATTCAGGTGAAATTCTACACAGAGGGAATTGTGTTTTTTCTTGCTCAAGCTTCTTCTGATGAAATTTCAAACTAAGCCTTAAATAATTATTAAATATTAATGTATATCAGAAGTAAACAATCTCAAAGATGATTTACTCTTTGAGATTATATTGATGAATGTTTATAATAAATAATAATTAATAACAAATGTATTAGTACCAAATATATATATATATATATATTCCTTGGTCTTGCTTTGCTGAATAATGCAATGACGAAACGACTAGGCTCACACAATCACGCGATGATTGGTCGTAATTAAACAAATCAGTAGAATTTCACTTCGACATTTGTTATCGTCCGAATCACACGCGCTCCGTCATCTCGCGTCTGCACCTCGTCGCGTGACTCCTCGTGTTTTCTTCACGACCGCCACGCAGAGGACACGATCCTGCGGCACACGGCGCAGTGCGAGGAGGCGGTGAAGCGCAACCAGCAGCCGCACTTCGTCGAGAACACGTCGAACATCGCGCGGCTCGCCAACCGCGTGCTCATGGTCGCCAAGCAGGAGTCGGACAACTCTGAGGACCCGTCCTTCAAGGAGACGGTGGACGGCACCTCCGACGACCTCAACAGGGGTGAGTGTCTGGCAGTCTGTACCTGAAACTTCGTAACGTATATAGCCATGGCAGTGGTGACGAGCCTAAAGTGTCAAAACTTGGGCGCAGCATGTCACGTCTTGAGTTGCGACATTTCTCTGATGACCTCAATAGGGGTGAGTGTCCGGTGGTGTTCCCGGGTGGGGGGGGGGGGGCGGAAACACGGTCCTAAACTATTGTAACCTGCTAATGCAATGTGATAGCTGTTAATTATTTTTATTTGCATTTTGATAGCCATTCATGGAATGGTTCAGGGAGCAACTGGACTCGCACCAAATCTTCAGAACCCAGCTGCCGCCACCCAGTGGAGAGGAGCCAATAAGGGGGTGAGATGTGATAGTCATGTAGAAGACCTTTAACGTCTTATACAAAGTACCAATGCTAATCTTTATAAGCGTTCAGTCCTATTAAGTTAAGTTGCTGAGTGAGAGTGGTAGAGACTGATGAAGAGAGTTAGAGGGTGACAATGGAGGGCATGGAGAGAGAGAGGGATAGATAAAGATAGGAAGAGGTTAGAAATACGTTGGCATCTGATTTCACATTTTTCTTATTAATTTAAATACACTTGATTTCACAAACGCAATCACTTTTTCTAGTCCGTGTGCCTCGATGTACCTATGGTATTCCAGCACGATTATACAAACACAATAGTTTTTCTAGTCACCTATCATCTATGGTATGTCAACGCCGGGCTTGCCTTTGCTCTTTGCTAGCTGATCACCTCTGTGGGCAACGTCCGAAAAGCCATCACCGTCTACCCAGATGAGCCGGATATCAGCCAGCTGTCCATGAGCGGTATGCATCTGTTTTATGTTCCTTCCTTCTTCCTCCCCATCCCCTTCTCCCTTACCCTCCTCTCCCTTTTTCCCTCTCCCTCTCCATCCCCTTCTCCCTCACGCTCTTCTTCCTTTTTCCCCTCTCCCTCTCCATCCCCTTCTCCCTCACGCTCTTCTTCCTTTTTCCCCTCTCCCTCTCCATTCCCTTCTCCCTCATGCTCCTCTTCCTTTTTCCCCTCTCCCTCTCCATCCCCTTCTCCCTCACCCTCCTCATCTCTCTTTTTTCCTCTCTCTTTTTCCCTCTCCTTTTTCATCCCCTTCTCCCTCACCCTCCTTTCCCTCTTTTCTTCTCCACGAATCTCTACCACTCGCCACGTCTTCACAACTCATCTGCCGTTTACTATTTCTCCGTGTTTTTTCGTTGTTTTTTTCTCTCCGTTTTCTAGCCTAGCGCTGCCGTCTCACTGGGCAGGTAGCCGCGTCCCGTCGTCATGACGACGACGAGTGCTCCTATTAGAATTCCTCCATCGTCGTCGCTCACGCGCTTCTGCTAGCGTGCGCCAGAGCAAGCCGGAGGGAGCGGTCGCTGGTTTACTAGCTACTACTTAGCTTGCTCTCTCAAACGACATTTGCTTTACGCAGGCCGGCACGCCGCCGCCGCGCCTAAGCCGGCGCCCCCGCCGCCGCCACCGAAACCGCAGGAGAGCGGCATCAGCGAGCAGGACCTTGACAGTCTGTTAAATGTTGATTTCAATGCGATGTTTGACCAGTCGGATCTGTTGGAGGACAGGCCGAAGAACCGCAGAGGTACCGGCGCGGGCCAGCACGGGGGCGTGTGTCATTTACATATAGCTAGACCACCACTCACCGCCTGCCGTCGTCGTCGTCGTCGTCTGCGTGCGTGCTTAGACCCTTCGCACAGCTTCTCGTGCGACAACGTGGCTCAACCTTTTCACTAACATCGCCGTGCGTCTCCCTTAGAGTCGCCGCTGCCGCCGCGCGGCAGGCCAGTAATGAAAACCCGTCATACGTAGAGTCTGCAGTAGTTTGAGCATGCTCCCAGCATGCGTTTGACACGTATTCGACTGACGCTTCGTTCTGTGTGCGATAATAGCATGATGCGTGTGTGTTATGTAGTCGCGTAGCCAGAGGGGGGGGGGGGGGGATGCCCTTAACGAACCTGCAGTTGATTTTGAGGATGC